>NW_026728844.1:280487-332458 GCF_030272615.1 Cryptomeria japonica | reverse complement strand
GGGATCGATCGATTTGGATGTGGATGTATGCTATTCCATCATCTACGTAATACGGTTGGAAACAAACCATGGAGAGGGCCTCCCGATGACCTTTCCTAGGTTGCTGCGGTCCTACCAACGCCTCCCTCCCACCCTTTCATTGTTCCGGTAGGGCTTTACCCTTAGGGCCCTATGGATAGTAGGGGCCGGCCGATAGTAGGGGTGGACCGATAGTAGGGGTGGCGGGTGGGTGGGAATAGAAGGTTCGGCCTTATGCTAGCAAGCTGATTAATGAAGTGGGTGGCCCTACAATTCTATGGGGACGCGGGTGGGAGGACTGGTGGAAAGTCGGGAGGGAGGGAATCGTCAGTTCGTTGGGTGGGAGGGAATCATAGGGCCCAGCCCGTTGCCCACCCGTTCAAATGGAACCTCACTAACTTGAACAGCTATGTCAAACGCGAAGCTTTTTATTCCCACCCAACCCCCTTCTTCTCATTCCCGGAACTATATATTACCAACTACTAGAATTCCCTCCTGGGGACCCGATCAACCCCCCTTAGGCAATAGTTGGAAGCCCTTCAAATAGTAGGGGGTGTAGGGCCCCTACAATTCTATGGGCATTAGCCAGATTATATACGTCACATGGGTGGGTGGTCCCCCTACCATTCTCAAGGGTAGGGCATGTTACGTATAGAATCTGTTTCAAGCCCATAGAACGGGGCAGCACCTATTAGCCGTGCTGCTGCAGAACTGCCCTATAGTAGGTAGTGGGTGCTGCTGGTGCTGCTGCAGATCGATTAGCAGAACAAAAGGTGCTGAAGCAGAAGCAGAAGCAGAAGCACAAAAGTGCTGCAAGAGTTTCAAGCCCATAGAACTATTTTAGGGGCAGCACCTATTAGCCGTGCTGTGCTGATCAGCAGCACATAGAAGCTGATCAGCAGCACAAAACTTATGCTGAAGCACAGCAGGGTGGGTGGTCGAACCTCGACATTGAATATATTATATACGTCCCATAGAATAATAGTAGGGGGCCTGCTATAGCCCCTACGTTATGGTGGGTGGGCCCGGCCTATTCGACAACACCAGGGCCCCTACGGGAGAATCAATTAAAGAGACATGTTACGTAGTAGTAGTAGCAGTAGTAGTAGGGCGCTGGAGGAAACGGAGTCTCTCCTCATCGCGTCCTTCGAAAACAAAATTGTGACCTATATGGTATGGCCACATATAGCGCTAATCTCACCTCTCACAAGGCTAATGAATATGAAAAAGAGGGCGGTGAGAATAAAAAATCCCGAACCCCCGCCTCGGCTTCTTCGGATCTTCTCCTTACTCTGACCTACAACTCGACGTTTATAGCGGGAAATCTCCGATCTCTTTACCTCGACCTACTAATATAGCCTACTCGTACTACTCGTTTACCCATCGATCTATCGGGGTGCCTACCTACATCTATTGGCCTTTCACCCGGCGCAAGAAAGATGCGGTCTTACTTCCCCCTATCTATTGAGTTGAGTGATCCCTAGTGAGTGTTTTCCAACCGTCCGATCGTTCCATTGTTGTCTAACCGGCGCCGCTACGCTACTATAGTTATGCGGTCGAATACGAGTACACAAATCTGAGTCCAAGCCCTTGACGTAGATCCGGAATAAAGACGCTCCGTGTGTGGGCCCCCATAGAATTGTAGGTCGAGAACCCTCCCCCTACCCCTACTATTTGAAGGGTAAGGACGAATCAGCAACTATAGAAAGACGGGGGATCCGCCTGCAATTCTAGTTGGAGGTCTCTCCCCTACAACTATAGAAAGGGGGGGTCTGGGGGTGGGGGGTTAAAGTACGTAGGTCGAGTTGACGTAGATCCGGAAATCCGCTCCGGGTCGAA
Organism: Cryptomeria japonica; assembly: GCF_030272615.1. Classification (NCBI taxonomy): domain Eukaryota; kingdom Viridiplantae; phylum Streptophyta; class Pinopsida; order Cupressales; family Cupressaceae; genus Cryptomeria; species Cryptomeria japonica. Next base: position 330,601 of record NW_026728844.1, on the reverse strand, counting down.
CCGGCAACTATGGAGTAGGGGGTTCCGAGTCCATATCCGGAGATCGAGAACCCGCTTTCTGGTATCGCTTCCTTTGCCAAAAGAGGCGGTTGTTCGGAGGCCCGGATAATGGCATGAATGTTACCTGAATGTTACGTAGATAGATAGAGAGCACTCGACCGGGCCCCTATCCACCTATCCAAAGATCGGGGAGCAAGGGGAGAACCCGCCCGCAAATCGACATCGAGTAGAGTTCGGACGAGTTCGGAGTTCGAGTCCGGACCCACCCGTGTTGTATCGCCAGAGAATCCCAGAGTAATCCCGAACCACCACACCAGTTCCGTTATCGAGATCTCCGCGATCGATCGCCCTTCTTTCCTATTATTGTATGGGGGTTAGAAGGAGAAGTCTCAGGAGGCTAATTACTTCAACATAGCCCACAGCCACAGGCAAGACCAGCAATACTACATTATCTTTAGCTCGCTAGAGCTCGGCAGGCGGAAGGGCGATCAGCACCTCCCCAGAAGAATGGTCAGCTGCACATCCAGGCCCAGTACCTCCGTTCTATGAGACGAGTGCCGGGCCGGTTAGAAGGGGCCCCCCCACCCCATTCTAGTTAGTTGGTCTATATAGGAAGGGGCAGAAGATAGACGGGGAGAGGAACTATAGTTAGTTCACAGCTCACCGGCATTTCACAGGTTTCTTTATCTATGGTATTTCACCCACAATTATATAGAGGGGGGGGGCGGTTTCTCTATCTACGGTACTCTCTTAAGAACCTACTGAATCGAGTCGCCAGGGCGGGCAAGGGCTTGAAGATCTCATTCGATTGGGGTTATCCAACTCGACCTGCTTGAAGATTGTCTTGCCTGCAACCATTTATGCCAGATAGACCCGAGCTTTCACCTGCTATACCATCAAAAGCCCTTCGGCCTCATTCTGGGATTATCAGCCTACGGAAGAATGGATACAACATTAGGGGAGGGACCGGCCCTTGGTACCTTTCCTTGAAAGTCGACCGGCGATAAACCATCAATTTTCAGCTGGCCGAGACACCAGCTTAACATCAAACCAGTTTAGGTTGGAGAGAGCAAGAGGAAGCCAAGGGAACAGTGAGCCACCATTTCCAGAGGACAACCTTGAGGGGAAGATCGCCCCTTCCATCATTCCAGGTAGATCGCCAACGAACTTAGAATCAGAAGAAGGAGATGCATGTCCTTCACTTCCAAGAGAATTCTTTTTCCATTTCTGAAACAAGAATCCTTAAGATCAAAAGGGTCGAGTGCCGCTCGGCGAGAAAGGGAAAGAATACTAAAAGAAATACAATACTTGGGGGGCGAGCCCGCCTACTGAAAGCAGATTTATAACAGCGAACCAGCCACTCTGTTCCTACAGATTTCGATGTCGGGGTATTCAAGCCTACTTGCCCTAAATACAGCAGATTTCGGAGGGGGAGAAGCCTTCGACCTTTCGTTTTGCCTTACTATTCCTTATTGTCGGGGTGCATGAATGACCGGACCTATCCCCTTCAGTAGAGACCTCATCCTAAAGGCTGAGACCGGGGCAGATACTAACCATTTGATTGGCTTCATAAGGTGGAGATCTTTTCGACAGCCCTACTCTTCCCACCCACCCGGAGTCTCACAGGTCAATGCTTCAATGACATACATCTCCACCACGGTGGGGCGCTGGTCCGAGATGGGAGATGGGCCAGATGTAGGCGGCATTAGAGAGCTAGAGAGCTATATTCATCTGTGCATGGATCATAAAAATGCTTTCAATCTGATCCTTAGAGAAAGGCAGCCCTAGACCGATCGAGCGTTCCTTCCCGGTCAGTGCATTTTAGACCAAACCTAGCTAGTAGGTCAATCTGTCTTCCTTCCAAAAGCCCTCCCACTTTTCTAACGAGCCGAAACCAGTCCATAGCCCATAGAATAGTAGGGCAATTCTTTATTCGGTTGAGATCATGGGGAAGATACCTGATACCATTTGATCGATCGGGCGAGTCGTAGAGACCATCATTCAAGTCCGTAGTCTTTCAATCCGCAGAGGGACAGATAACATTTCCCCGCTTCGCCCCATAGAATTGTAGGGCAAAAGCATTAGGGGGAAAAGGAAAAGACTATGACAGCGGCCGCCCAGCGACTCCTAAAATCCCCCCCCCCTCGCCGAGTACTATAGCGGGTGTAGATGGATGCCTCTTCTCAACTTTCATCAAGGCCCTTCCGGCACTCCCGCCGGCATTCGTAGCTATATGATGAACCAGCTTTCTGTCGAACGATTCTCAATATGACGATAACAACTATAGTCGTCGTAAATTCGACGTGATCTGACTCTCGCATTGAGCCCAATAGCTGAATCGAGGGAAGGCACCTCTATCTAGAACATTGGACCTACTGACTCGAGTCTATCAACCCAACCACCTGTTCATCGAGGATGGGAAAGCAGCGAATCTCCCTAATGGCAAGGAAAGGAGAGCAGCTTATCTCCTCCCACCCACCTTATTAATCAGTCAATTAATTCGTGAATTCCCATAGAATTGTAGGGGCTTGCTAGCCCTTACAATAATCTGAAAGGGGGGGTAGTAATTAATTCGCTTGCTAGAATACGCTAGCCCTTTAGAATAGTAGGGGGCTAGAATAAGGCGGCACTCCTATTCCCTCCCAATTGAACGGTTCTAAAGAGGCCTTCGATCCCGCGGAGAGCGCAACCAGGATATCCGCATGTTTGGAGATCGACCTGTTGGAGTCTTCTAACCCCCCCAAGTATTCTATTAGAGCTTGCCCACGCCTGTGAGATAAACTTAAAGCATAAACCAGAGATAGAGATGGGCAAGAGATAGATATAGGCGGTTGAGATCGGCAAATGACATTTCGACAGGTGAGTACAAAAATGAGAAACACTTGGGAGGTCGAGATCTCTACAACCCTTTGAATCGGTTTGTTCCATCGGTTTGAGATAGATAATTGATGGCGCGGCACAGACCATCTTTCCGACCGGAGATCGACCTATTGAGAAGTTGGTAGAGCCTCAAAAAACGTTCACCTCGAACCTAAAAAAACTAAAGGCGCATTGAAGCAGCTATTATATATGTAATATGACTGATCGGGCGGCCGGATCCATTTTGAACCTACTTGACCTGCATCGAATAGAAGTATACTTCGCCAACTGACACGAGCCCTCTCTATTTGAAAGGAATGGCCTGGGGAACTAGAATTGTCTACCTATGGCACTCAACATCCCGAGCGATAAACCATCAAGAGTAGTCAGCCGAGTTGCCCCGATCGCCCTAGAACCAGCGTTTTTTTCTTACAAATCTCAAACAGTTTCCCGGCAACACAGATAGATCGCGAACGAACTTGAACCCGGACGAAGAAAGAACCCCGACTGACGTGCTGGGTGGAGGGGCCCCCAAGAAATAGAGTTTATCTTTCAAAAGATCTGCCTGCTTATCGTTCCATTTCTCTCCAGCAGTTCATCATCGATTGGCGGCTCCGGCATTGATTGAACCATCTGGCGCCTTATAGAAAGTAGGGCCGAGGGCACTTCTTTTTGAATCGGTCTTTTTTTATAGGATCAACTTTCAATCGGCGATCCCCAAACTTCATTGGAAACCTCTGGCAATGTCTCCCTCTATCGGTTAGAAATCTAGAGGTCGTGAGACACTTTCGGATAATTAATTCCTCCTCTCCCTGCTCTCTTCCGGCCATTAGTAAGTTGAGGGAACTCCCAAGATCGACTATGATAGTTGGTAAAACGGGGTATTCCTTCCATATCCCAGGGTCGATTCTACGGCACTGCTTGCTGGAGACAACTGTCGAACTATTCTCCCTCGAATTCAGAGTCCAACGGCCGCACTCAACTAAGAAACCTGAATTCGTTGAAAGGTTGGCCCGAAAAGAAGTGAAGGAGCTCGAGGTTGAGCTTGTTTTCGTTGAGCGCCATTCCGGTTAAGAAGAGAAATGACATCTTGGAGAAGACCGGCCCGGAGAAGAATAAGATCCGGAGAATGGGATGGACAGCTTTTGGATTTAACCCCCCGCCCCCCCCTCTATATAGTTCTCCCCCCCCACCCGGAAAGTAAGAGGTTTCACCCTTCAAATAGAGAGCATCCCTTTATCGTCGGCATTTAAGACAAACACCTACTATAGTAGAGAGTTCCGGGCGAGCAAGTGCCAAGAAATCTTAGCTGCAATAATATGAAAAAGGGCAAATAGTAGGGGCCTGCCTATTCACCCGATAGCTGTAGGAAGAAGAAAGGAAAGCAGCTCCGGCCCTCTGACCCGGCCCCGACCAATCGAATTCTCACCAGATTCTAGCCGAATGAAATAGTCCTTCCAGCCGCCGCTCTCTGGCATTGATGAGCCATCGGTTGAGTCCTATCTATCATCATATGAATTAGCGTCGAAGTCAACCCACGGAAAGAGCTAGCCCCGGTTATTCTAGCAGGCTAATTAAGAAGGCCCCCTACTATCTATAGGGCAACTAGAATTCCCGTAACCCACTGCCATACTATGAACTATAGCTGGGAGGGTGGGAAGCAATAGTTCTTAATTAATCAACCTGCTATAATAAGGAAACGCCCCGTACCCTTCATTAAAATCAAATAATATTGTTAGAATATTGTTCCTTCTAGAGTTTCATAATAGAATAATAGGGCTCGATTCTATACGTAACATGCCCCCTTCGCGAATAGCCCTACTATTCTAAAGGCGGGATGGCCCGAATAGTAGGGGCCCACCCATGTGACGTATATAATCTGAACCCCCTACTATTCGGTCCCTATAGTTCCCACCCACCCATGTTAGGTATATAATAAACTATCCTTCCAAACTATCCCCCCGCCCTTTAGAATAGTAGGGAGACAGCTGGATGTGAGACTCGACTCTATACTACACATGCCCACCCCCCTCGGGAGGGTAGTTGCTGGCATCCCAACTTTATGGTTCCTCCCACCCACCCCCCCCTACAATTTTGATGGAATCAGCTTGTGAGAGTACGGCCGTAGAGGAAGCACCGGAGAAAGCCGCAGAAGGTTCCAGCAACAGTTCCTTATCTGGAATTGAATCTGCTTGAACTCCTGCCTCCGCAACACAGGTGGTGCTAGTGCTGCTTAAACTCTTATGCATGCTGGTAGATCATTCACTGATTATACATCACCTGGAACTCAATACGCTGCGGGGTATTGATCTCGATCTCAATCTGCATATGGAATTAGAACCGGGCTACCCCATGATCGTGATTTAATCATATAGTAACCCCCATTATATTCATTATTCTCTATTTGGTAAGCCGCCTGTCCGTTCTGTCTTTTGCCTAGGCAGAGACCTTTACACATAGGGCGTCTAGGGGCCTAATATGAGTATAAGAATAAAAGGCATTCATCCTAGCCATCACCAGTCAAGCCTAGATTCATATTCTTATCCCAGATTTGGATAGCTCCAGCTTAAGTAACGGGTTACCGGGAATTATAAACGCGTTAACACCTCCCAAGTAAACAGGGGCTCTCCCTCACAAGTTAATACAAGTAATCACAAAACCAATATTCTAACCCCTAACCCCGGGATTTTCACTTGTTCCTAACCGGGCACTTCGATTGGATCGAACAACGCGCGAGTTCCACAAGATGGCTCAGTCCGTCCTCCATCCGTCCTCCAGCTGAATCTATCCCTTCGTGTCACTCGTTGCCAGGAAATAGTTCCCACCCGCATGAACAGAGGTGCGATGCATCTGCCTATGCCTTAGGTGCTGTCATAGCCTTTGCTAGTAATTGATCTGCGCCTGTAGTAGATTCGCATTTACTTCATATGGATATGGGACTGGAATTGGAGCTACCGCCGTTAGCTACGATGCCGGGTATCGATCTCGGTATGGAACCGAACGAAGATAACTTGGTTATGACTCTTTAAAAGGAAGGTACACTGTGCGAGGTTATGTTGAACCTATATGGGGATCACGCTAAGGTCTGACCTCGCGAAGGGTGAGGCTAAGCTCCCTCGTTTAGCTTTACTGCGATTCATTCAATATAACCTTCTCACTTTATTGAGCCACGACGACTCGCAATTGACGTTCCCCTTAGTGCCTTCCCCGTTGCTCCGGTTGCCTATGCTTTAGCTGTTGTTTACTTGGATGCTTAAGTTGCTTTTGCTGCCTTTGCTTACTCTGCTCCAGCTGGAACTGAAGAATCAACAACTGCTTATATATATATATATATATGGCTTTTGAACCTAGACTTCCCTTCCTGCGGCTAGTGGATCTGCTTCTAACACTGAATCTCCTACTCGATCTACTGCATCTACTGCTTGCTCCTCTGCTTTTCTCCAACTACTGCTGCCCATTATATATATAGGGCTCGATCAACTGGATCTTCGGCCGCACCTGCCTCTGCTTCTGTTGCTATTGCTCTTGCCTTAGCCTTTGCATCAATCATCAGTAGAAACACGTGCTCATCTCGGAACATTACTTAGGGCTTTGAACACGTGCCAATGTTAGAACATAACCTAGAGGAACGGCGGACTATGGTTCTTATGGTGAGAATGCTTCTTTCTCTGTTCCTACACCTGTCTCTGCCTTCGCTCTCGGTGCTGGTTCAAAATAAGCTAGATATGGAACTGAATCTGCTCGAACTCAATCTCAAACTGGAAGAGATGCCGTGGGCTATTGAACAGGATATGTATATGTATATGTATTTTGCACTTAACCCGCTTCTGGCACCGGATTTGGATCTTTGCCAGGGGACTATGCACGTGGAATTGGATCTGTCACTCGAAGGTGACGCTGGTCAACGATAAAATAAACATGTGCTGCTTCTATCTCTGCTCTATTAGCTGCTTATGCCCATGCTTTGCTATGGATGCTTCTAGGTCTCGACCGGGGAAACGAATCGAAACTCAATCTACAACAACTGGATATGGATCTAGGCGTGAAGACTGGAGGTGATGGCTCTTGATCTGCGATGAATGGAATGGATGGATCTAAATCAAGATCAACTGCCTTTCCCCCTGTTGCTCTCACTGGGTGGGTGATCAACCGCCTCTGTATAGGGACTTTCTCTTTAACCGTGCGAGGGGCGGCTGGAGAAGTATGCCACAGTCTCATTATTAGTCCTCTTCCCCTGCCAAGGGATGCCTGACCTATGCTAACATAGGTTTACGTGACTTCATTCCTTCCTTTTTTGTACCCTTTCATCTATCCACTTGCCCGTAGACAATAGAATAGGTCCAGCGTAAAACAGCTTCTCTCCACTGAGAAGTTAGGTAAAACACTGGACCATAGCCTTATTACCCCTGTTGCGAAATACCCACCCACGCGAGAATCCTGTACGAACGATTGATTAGCCCAAGTGGACTCTCTCTCTCTTTTCTATATGCCAATCAATCAAGCCATCCAACCCAACGCCACCCTATAGAATAGTAGGGCCTACTAGTTCAGATCCCTCCGTTCTACCTACTTACATAGATGGTTCATAAACTGGTGTGGGTGAATCTCTCGCAATAATATGAAGGAAGGGCCCCTGCTGCCCCTCTAGCTTCTACCTCTCCTTCCTATGTATGCTACCTTCACAGGCTCTGCTGCTAGTTTTCGACCCGGAAGGGGTGACGCGGACTCTCAATCTGGAAGGGGTACTCTAGGTGCTTTTTAGACTCAATCAACCATCGTAGCCCTCTTAGCCGCTATGTATTGGTCACTAGCTCGGATGCTTTTGAAACTACCGGTCAATGAGGTAAACTGGTTCTGGATCGATTGGATCAACTACAACTGAGATTAGATACAAATCCCCTCCTGCTGCCGGAAGAAAAGATTAGCTTTTTCACTGGAAGGCCCGATACATTGACTGGTTAAACAAGGTCAATAGCCACTACCTTTGCTCCTTACTACTTACTACTTATGAGATTACCAGCTTTGTCTGACGAAAGTCCGTCCCCTTTAGCGGGGTATATCTTGACTCGCCCCTTTTCAATTACATTGAGATCTATACGTCCTCCTTTTTTACACCCTTCTCAATGCGATTCGATCTGGACCTTGATTTACATGCTGTAATCATATCTTGAGTAACGCCCTTAGGCTATTGGGCACATAGGCATTAACTAGCTTTGGATCTGCCTCTACGAACGAGCCATATCATTTGCTGCTTCTAGAGTGGGTGCCTCTTCTTCCTCTTTGACTGCTACCTTTGTTCGGTCAGATGTACCCTAATCTTCTGCTTTGACTGGATATGGAACTGTTGGATCATTCACTGGTTTCGGGTTTCACTCTTTATATCGATCTAGTGGTTATGGATTTGCTCGCCCCCTTGCTGCCATCAACCGGATCTGCTGCTTGATCTATTGCCTATACCTTTGCGTCTGCTGCCTTTACTTCTATGGTCTACGCCACTGCTACTGGTGGAACTGAAACGGATGCTGAAGCTACTGATGGGGCATAAACTGCTACTGGGCATGCTCGAACGGTAACTGCTATGAGAACTGTAACTGGAAGGAATGCCATTTTTTGGGGAACTGGATACACTATGAAAATTGGTGCCTCCGCTACTATTATGGTCAATTGTAGCTCAATCGTAAGCTGATCTTATGTGCTTTATAAATGATTGATGCGTCCAACCCATCCCCGTGCTCTACGTAATTTATGTGATGTGTCCACTCTTAAAACCGCTCTCATCGCACAGAGCTAGTTTGAGTACCAGGGCCTATAGACCAAGCCGATCCAGCTTTAGAGTCCCTAGTAACAGATCCAATTCCAGCTATAGAAGTTTCAGTTTCATCAGTCGATCGAGTTGAACCAATTAGGGGTTACCCCTCACCTTTAAGTCGCAGCAGATCATCCTGTTGTTTACCTAGAACCAGAGGTAAAGGCGAGAGAGACATATCCAGGTACATAGGCAAAGCTACGCTTTAAAGTGTATAACCTTACCTATAAAAGAGCAATCACTATCAATGAATGAATAGTGCCAAAGTGTGGGAGCATAAAAAGAACTTACCCAACGCGAGGTGAAAAGGTGCTTGCAAAGTTGATGCTGCTTGTTTGAAGGTGCTGGTCCTGCTTAGTGAGCGACTGGTCAATTCTCCTCTGATAACCTGGCCTATAGTGGAGTGGCTACCCCTTGAGCCCATTCCTCTAAAGTGTGGGCCTAATAAGACCGTTTGGCCACCCCTAGGCTGAGTATAAAGCCCTACTTGCTACGGTGCGACACTTTCCATGGAGGGGGCAATGAAAACATGATTCTTTCTCCGACTAATGAATCGAATATTCCTCTCCCCCAGCCGATGTGTGTGTGCTCCCTCCCCCCCCAGCCGATGTGTGTGTGCTCCCTCCCCCATAGATGTGTGCTCACCCCTACCCATCGCCTCCTCCCACCCACCCCGGGGCCCTGCCGCCTACTCGGTTCAGATTATATACGTAACATGCCCCCGGGCGGGGCCCTACTATTCGCCACCCTAAACGGCATAAAGAGAGGGGCCCACCCATGTGACGTATAGAATCTATTAACCATAGCCCCTCGACAGCTTATTCTATTATTCCCCGGCAACTCATCTTCCGATAGGGGGCCGCTGCCTACAATTCGGCTGGGGGGTCGGATAATCCACCTCCCGGGGGGGGGGGACAGTCATATGAGCCAGACTTTTGAGAAACAGATTATTGTAGGGTGCCGGCCCCTATTATGAGAATTCCCCTACTATTTTATGGAGTTGGGTCACTTTTGGGGGGTGGGAGGACTTCAAGTTGTCCACGATCCCCTCCCCTATTTTGAACAAGTCAAAAGGGAGTCAATGCTCTCTTCGCGTCTGCTACTAGATATGCTTCTGGCTCTGCCATAGGTGGTTATGGGTCCACTCGGTCAAATGCCTTTGCTTCTGTTCCCGTCTATACCTTTGCTACTGAAGCTGCTCATTTTGAACTCTCAACTGGTAGTGCCTCCGGGTGAAGAAACTGGTGCGTATGAAGTCACTATAGGTGGCTTTGGATCTGTCTCTCAATCTGGAAATGAAACTTCAACTACTGGTGCTTACTTTGTTGCTGCCACCTATGCTGCTGCCTTCTTTGCTCGCTTTGTGTCTGCTTATGACAGCCTTGCATCTCGATTCGCTGCTGAAGCTTTCACTGGGTAAAGATCTGGATTCGGGCGGGGTAATGGCTCTCGGTCTGCTAGACGGGATGCTTACACATTCACAGGAACTGAGCGTGGGTCTGTCAACTATGATAGCTAGATGGAATGGCATGATCAGTATGCGTACACAAGGATTCGTAATTCTCATTATTTTGGGTCAACTGGCCCTGGCTCAGGAACTAGGTGAAGAGAGGCTAGTCCTGGGGAAATTGGTTCAAGGTAAGCTACTAGCTATGGAACCGGAATCGTTGCTGAAGTATCTACCGCCTCTTATGCTCTTTCCTCTACGGGTCATGCCTTTACTTCCGCTCCCACCTCTTACCTCTTAGATCTCATGCTAATTCCCTTTCATATCCTGCTAATTCCCTAGTGATTCAGATCAGCTTAAAAACCGGCCATAAAGCCGACATGACAACGCGATTTGTAACCCTTTGTCGCTATCAGTACCAGCATTACCAGATACTCCAGTCCTTTATATTGAGGGGAGCACATTGAACATCTAAGCCAAGAAGCAGTACATTACACATTGGTACAGGGAAAACATTGCACATAGAATTGGTACCGAGAAACATTGGGACGTAACAGCACATTGGATCTCTCCTTAAACTGACGAATTACTCAATAGACAGGGACAGACACGTAGTGAAGTAAAGGATAAAGGTTAGGCGTCAACCCAGTGTGGGAGGTATAAGTTGAGATTAATAAATAATTCACAAATGACAAGTCTTTCAAAAGTTCCATCTCCATTGAACCTCTAGACTATAGCTACAAGCTTCAATTGTTACATCACCGCTAGCATCTGACAAGTTAAGTTGATGAGCAAGCACCAAGTTAAGTTGACCCAGCATCCGGACCAGTAGCACCAAAGAGAGAAGCAGCAAAGGTTGCAGGAGAGGCAAAGACACCATAGGCAGAGTCCCGTCCCTTACGGTTCGATAGCCAGAAGTAGCAACCAAGACGGGAACAGGAGCAAAACGAGTAGTAGCATATATAGTTCCATACCTGGCCCCGCTTCGATATCGATCGATAATGGCAGTGAACCACCTGATAATGCCAGTGAACCAAAGCCAGTAAATGAGGGCATAGACAGTTTACATAATCTGTTTATGAATAACGCGTTTACGAGGCATAGGCAGAGATGGGACGGGAAAAGCATTGGAGGGAGTTTCCGATCCAGTTCCAAGGGCAGTAGTTCGAGTGCCAATGCCAGTCGTTTCAGCAGCATCCGTTAAAGAACCAATTTATCCAGAACTAGCATCTAAGGCAGTTCCAGTCCTAGTCCCATCTCCTTAGTCATAGCCCATTTCATATCCCGTTTCAGAACCAGCTAACCAAGTTTTAGAAGCACCATTATACGCAGAAGAGTCAGCGGTTAACCCAGCGATTGCCCTACTATAACTATAATGGCAGAAGAGTCATAGCAGTCTCACCCGCAGCCCCTAGAATTCTATGGGCGAGATCGAGACCCAGTATGAAAGCATATTCATCAGGAACAGATCCCGTTCCAGGTCTAGCCATTGTTAAGCATATTAAGTTGCGTATCCATAAGAGACAGTTGCATTGCCCTAAGTTTTACCCACATAGGTAGCACAGAGATAGGAAGTAGCCAGAGAGCGAGGCCAACCGGGGCTTAGGATAAGGAGGAAGGGAGTAAGGCCGATACACACATTCCAATCCAATGACAGATCGCTGAGCACAGGTATACGCAAGCGAGTCGTCACACAAAGATAAATAAAGAATAGGAACACAGGAGAGCGGAGTAACCCACCGAGGATCAAAAACAAAGACTCGACCAGCGGTGCTCTATTCTGTTCACTGTCTCTCAGACGCCCAACACGTCTTGCATCATGCCGTTCGTTCCGCTATGCGCTTGCCATAAATCGAATGCTCTGCGGCTCTAAATCAATCAAATGCACATGATCTACAATTCAGAACATGCAAATAAATCTCTTGGCCTATAGAATTGTAGGGCCATTTCCCACCTCTGTCTGATCACTAAAGTTCATCCACCCACCCCGGGGATTCTATACGTAACATGCCCCCTTTCCGGCTAGTTTCCGCCCATGCCGAATAGTAGGGCCCATAGAATAGTAGGGCCCACCCAACCCCTGGAACTGAACAATAATAGAATAATAGGGCCACTTCATTTTACTATCATTTTATTCAAAACAATAACAATAAGAATAAGCCGTTTCTAGGGTAGCTCTAGGGTTTCAAATAAAGTCGGATTTATGCCCTAACAACAACAATAGAAGGCGAGGGCTTGCTTGCAATAATAGAATAGTAAGGCCCTAAGGGTAGGTAGCCATAGAATTGATAGGGAAGCATGTTACGTCTATAATATGGCGTACCGTATTATGCCGGCCCAATAACTATTCTCGAAAAGAGGGCCCTACTATTCTATTATTCCCGCCCGGGGAGAGTTACTTTATGATAATAGAAAGTAGGGGCGAGTGCCATTCTTATTGAACCGAAATCAATTATCTGGCCAAGGGCCCGGTATAGTGGTTTGAATTAAAGAAAATCTATTTTGAACTAATCTGAACTAATCTAATAATAATAGGGGCCACCCGAATAATAGAATAATAGGGCAACGTCGAACTGCCCTTTAGAATAGGGCGGGCCATCCTATCCTTCGTTTCTATCCGGTCGAATGGAAGCGACCCCTTCCCCTTCCCCGTAGGGGTAGGGGTAGGGCATTGAAGTGGGGCCTGTAGGGGAGGGCCCCCGATGGACAGTGGGAGGAATAGTGTCTTGAACTCCCGGGTTCAGAAGTTATCGATGGGCTCCCGGGTTCAGAAGTTATCGATGGGAGGCAAGATCCAAATGAAAGCATGCGGGAAGATAGTTTATTGTTCGTTCAACCGGAAGGAAGATGGGATGTTCAGTTCAGGCGTCCCTACCCCCTGCCCTTCCTACAGGGGGTGATACAGGGGTGGCCGGAAAACTGGGATGGACATCCATTTGATTGAGGAGCTACCCGGCCCGGGTAGATTAATTGGATTGTTCGGCCTGGGAGTTGGGCTCCTCTCCTACTTTCGGAAGGAAGGGAGACAAGAAAGATTAATAGAGTTTAGAGGACCTTACCGTGTTAACTTCTCTCCGGCTTCCGGTTAAACTAACGCCGATTAGAAATTAGTTGTTGCCGGTTTAACAACTATAGGAGATGGGTGTCTTCCGAAAGCATGCTCCTGAACCGGATGGGATGGAGAGTTGAAAGCCCCTACTATTTACCCTCCCACACCTCCTATCGGAGAGCTAAATTGGCCAAACATTCATTCCTCTGCTCGCTCGGTCAACTACGAACATTCATTCCTCTGCTCTCCTGTTGCAGGAGCTCGATGAGTTGGAAGGTGAGGGAGATGCCTACCTAAGGTTGTTATCCGGGGTCCCAGAGTAACCTTACTTTATTGAACTCGGTAATGAACTATCCTGCTAAAAACGGGGAGATTGGTCGCGTTCACTCTACCGGAGCTACCGCCGACAGCTTCCATCCTTTCTTCTCCCTCCCTCGTTGAGCTCTTCCTTTCCTAATTACCCATCCCTATCAAGCCACCGGTTGGTTGAACTCCTTTCCGTTCCCCGTATTCAACTATACTGGATTCATGTACGTATTGGATGAAGGTAGGGGTAACATCATGGCCCCACCGTTGTGACGTATATGATGCGATGCCGTCCATCGAGCCCTACAATTCTATGGGGGAAAGCTATCACTTCCGGTTGTCAACTCGGCCGTAGGGCCGGATGGATGTTTCTCGGCAAAGAAAGCTAATACACCGGAGTTCAATAAAGTCGACATTAGGAAGGTCATTAGCTCCAAAACTATAGCTGTTTTATTGCCCCTGGTATTTTGCTTGCCCGCTGGTGAAAACTACCATACCCGATCAGGTTACCGCCCCCTACTATTTGAAGGGAAAAAGCTCGGCCAGAAGGAAGGCAGGGAAGCTATACTAATAGAAGGCTCGGCTGGCCATCCTTCACCCCCGGGTGAAAACGACTAATAGCGAGAAAGGTAGCTCCATTTTCGGCTGGATGGAACTCGATTCTAGTTGGAGAAGATTGGCCGGTGCGCTATAATGTGTTTTTGCCGGTGCGCTGAAGGTCGGAAAGTGAGGAGTCTATAAAATAATAGCTAGTTAGGGAAAGAAACAAACAACTGTGGGTGGGCGAAAGGAAGGTGAACTGAATTAACGAGCAATGCTGAAAGGATGGCCGGCCCCAGGGAATCAACGCTTAAGCCTCCCACCGCCAGAGAGTTAGGCCAACAGAAAGTTAGGATGTTCCGGGCCCCTCATGATTGTTTGGCAGTGGATGGATGGGAAGGCCCTACGTAGGTTGGGGTGGGTGGGTGGGAGGAGACGGGGATTGATTCTTCATTCACCCTCGATTGATTGTTTGGGAAGGATAGCCCGGATGGCCAACAACGTTTCTAATCCAGGATGGACTACAGGTAGTTCGTTATCCGAGCTAGGGAGGGGCCCCTACTATTCTAAGGGCAGTTCAGGCGGGGAAGAAGAGATCTCCATCAACCTTTCTCTAGAATTGATAGGGCGTTTGTTTCCGGAAGGAAGTAGAATACCTTAACCAGCCAATCTTCTTGACTCAATGTGCCGCTTCCTCCATCAACTAATCTAGCTCCATCAACTACTTTCTTTAGATAGGATAGCTCCATCAACTACGTAACTGTTCACTCATCGTCCCCCCGGGGGTGAGGATGGCCGGATGGAAGCTATAGCCACCGGGGATATCCTCAACGTTATCCTATCTCGGCCTGGAGAACTAATCCACCTGCCATCCGGGTCGGTCAAGGGTGGAAGGCAATAGAGTTCAACTATCTGACCCGCTACACCCCCGATGGACTTTCTTTGATTCCCTCCCAACCGTGTAGTCTCTGGTCTCTGGTTGTTATTGATGGCCTTCAAAGGAGCGTCCTTCCCTCAGCAGATTGAACGGATATAGCTAGTCGATGGTAACAGTAGAAAACAAAGCCCTACTGGGCAACCGGTGGGGGTGGGTCATGAAAGCTTTCTAGATAGGGCAACCCGTTTCTCGATAGGGCAACCGTTGGCTTGATAGGGGTGGGTAACGCCTTTCAAATAGTAGGGGTTTTTGAGAAAAGTACTCCGTTGCCCTACTATTCTATGGCCGAGGGAGTAGACTATCAATTAAACAGGGAGGGAGTTAAAGAAAGTGACGGTTACTCCATCCTGAACTTCTATCCAACCGGTCGAGCATTCTGCCCATGCCGAATAGTAGGGCCTGCCTTGAGGAGCATGCTTTCGGACAAGCCTGAAACTGCAATCCGGGGCCATCCTTCACCGGGGGTGTACTATTGGGAGGACTAGCTATTATTTATTTAGACTAGCTATTGAAATGTATTCCCCTCCATCCTCACCCCCTGGGAGGACAAGCTTCAACTCTCGTTCTCCTGCCACACCCCCGCCCGGTGGGAGGCAAGAATCCGCTGGACCATCGTTTCTTTCTGTCCAGTCGCTTTGTTTCGGAAGGAAGTAGCTTGTTAGCTGGGGACCATCCAATAGTTTTTTAGCTGCTACCGGACCGTCCATTTTATTTTATTATTGTTTGGCTGTCCTAACTAGTCATAGAATATGAGAATACAGTTTGAGGCTATCTTCGTTGGGCTCCTACGGGTTGGGCTCCAGTTCGTTTAGCACCCGTTCAACTATGAGCAGGAATGGATAGAGATCTCGCTGGTCCTTCCTCCTCATTTCACTATCTCGTGACGAGGGAGTAGACTACCTTTATGGCAACAAGGAGAAAACAAAGCAGGGAGTGTTAGAAAGCATGCTCAACTAGGATGGCCAGCCGGATGGTCGGACAATAAAAGCAAAATGGTAGGGCTACTAGCTCGGTCGGTTTCTAAAACTAGCCGGTTGACTCCGCTTTCTCGAGCGAGTTCCCTCAAATTCTATGGGGTTCGAGAAGGATAGGCTCGGAGAAGGATAGGCTCGAATTCCTCCTTCCATAATAGTTGCTCAACCGGCAACGACTAGCTATTAACCTCCCTAACTTACATACGTTATATCGGCCTTCAAGGCCTTCAAGAGGAGCCATAGCTAAACCAAACGTAGTCCAATTCAACAACTATAGAGTAGAGGAACTATAGAGTAGAGGGCAACCGGTGGTTTGATAGGGATGGGCAGGTTCGAGCATGCTTTCTGGCTGTGTTTACCTTCCCACACCGGGGGTTCAGGCTGGAGAGTTGAGTTCAGGAGCATCCGACCATCCAAAGTTACGGCACATCCGAGGGCAAGGAGAACTTTCATCCGACCGGGCAAGGAGAATAGAGTTTAGACTGACCTGCCTAACGTTTCTTCCCGGGGGCCCTAGCTATAGCATGTAGTTTCTTGTCCTCCCGCACCCCCGAGATCAGGGAGTTATAGCCGTGAAGACTGGAGGGACCTAACAACTCTAGTAGTTGGAAGGTTACTTCTCGGCCAATGCAGAAGAAACCATCCTTCACCCCCGGTTATCCGGCACAATCCAATGAAGGCCTACCCACAGTAACGAGTTAACAATTAATGGATGGGAAGGATGGAGCGACTAACGGGGAGGGTGGGGCCCCCCTTCTAGTAATAAGAAGAATAAGAACTCCCATTTTAGCATCACCTAGGTGAGGTATTACGTATAGAATCGAGGAAACTACCTATCATAATTATTCATTCATTCCTTTGATTCATTAAAGGCTCTCGCAAACTACCTTGAGTCGAGTCTAGCCTCCCAACTACTCCTACTATATAATGAAGGGTGGGCAGACTTGATCATATATGCTGTCGGAGAAAATAGATGCAAGGGGAGCCCTCTATCTATCACTCCCTGGTGTTGGCGGGGAGAAACCAGGGAGAGGTACCAGCTCAACATTGGGAGATTCCCCCCCCGACCTCTCCGGGGGGCTGTAGAGTAAGTGTTCCCAATGTTGTTGTTCAACGGAGGGGAAGTTTAAGTAATGCTGGTGCTCTTGCTCTTGTCCCCGCTCTTCAGGAACTAGCCCTTGTATGTATCCATCACCAGCTCCAATGCATTTTGATTCTTTAGTTCCTTAACTGCTTTATCTATCTCTCTTTCGGGTTTCTAAGACTGATCAGGAGAACTTGGAGGTGGAGCAACAACTCCAGCGGGTACACCAAGTTTTCCTTTTTTAGCTACCTCTGTACTGGAAGCTGGATCATCCGGGCCAGGCCTTCAGCTTTGTCTTTTCTCCTGCACTCCCGGACTGCTCATATTGCAGCAAAGCAACCTTAGGTCTAAGTGGAGATTCATTAATATCAACTAATGAATCCAATGGAAATGTTGGTCCCTGTCCCTGCTATAGCTTGGAAGATTCTTCTTTCCTATTCGGTGAAAGAGGGAAAAGGTGTGGGATAATCCTCCGGCTGCCTCAGGCTTCTAAATACTGGTTTCTTCCCTGGATGTCTTTCCTACAGGATCGATCTTCCTGGTGCTCCGTTTTGAAGTTCGGCATGGCTGCCTGATCCATCCACTCGTTGAAAAGGCTTAAGGCGGGGACAAAATATTTCAAAATGTGGTTGAATAATAAATGAATGAAAGAGCTCGCCATGAGGGCTTGCTTAAGAGGTTCACTAGCAATCGCTATTTCTAGTGGGTGGAACGTGGAACGATTGGAACAAGGTGGAGGCATAGTGATCTCCTCTACCCACATAACTACGGAACCATTACCCCAAGAAGTAAGGGTATGGTAATCCCCCACCTACAGAATGAAATGAGCTATAGATAGAAATAAAGTTGGACTGGAATCCTGAAAAAGAGCACTTTCCTAGCATGAAGGTGTGTGTGCGGTAGGGTGGTGATACGCAAGCAACTTATTCAGGGCCCCTCAAATTCTATGGCGCGGGGATTCCTCAATCATTCCCGGAGCCAGATAGGTCATTCCCAGAGCCCGATAGGAGCGAATCCAGGATGCATGCTTTCCCAGAAAGCTTGAGTGGGTTCCGAAATGGTAAAACACAAGTTCTTTTTTCCAGAGCATAGCTGGGAGCATAGCAGAGAGCAAAGTGAGCCTCCCTCTCAAAAATACTACAAAAGTGCCTCGGCGAAGAGACCTAAAATCCCGGGGCAAGGGCCATTTGCTTCGTGAAATGCCCTCGGCGAATAGATCTATTTTGCTTCGGCGAATAGACCTAAATGCCTTCGGAGAATCTTCGGAGTTACCTGTCGAAGTTGTCGGAGTTACTCGATAAATAAGCTCGGAGATGTTTCGGAGCAGGTAATTGAACTATTGAAAGGGTGGCCTAATAGAGGACGGATGGGGTAGTACATTGATCTAATGACTCTGGGCATTGTACCTGGTAATTGTGAGAGTATAACATGGAAGCGAGGATACGAGCTTGCTATATTTTATTGGTTACGGGGCCATAGAAGGGGAAGGATGGTAAATTGGCTCTTTAGTTTAGCCATGTAGACGGGGGGTACTACCCAATAATAGTTCAAGGGTGGCCTATCAGTTCTAAATTATACCCTACCAAACTGGTAATTGAAAGAGTGAAAGGGTTTGCCCGTTGAAAACCGAAGAGAGAGGAATAATTGCTTGCTCTTCTCACGAATGGTCAATCAGTTGAGTGGGTGCAGGAAGGATAGAAATACTCACTTTTGTCTTTATCTATTGTTTTATTCTTTGATTGGACTTGATGAGCCGGCGGTAGCTCGTAGGTCATAGTTCGGTCTTGTATATGCTATTTGATTTTTGAGAGCTGGCTGATTGGATATTTTGATTGGACATGAGGAGGTGTCTTGCGGAGCTCTCCGCCCAAGTCCGTGGGTTATATTGCGGTATTGTATATCTCATTCCTTAGAGCGGCTTAACGAAACAGCCTAAGAGCAACTTAAGAAAACAACTGGCTTCAGAGTGTGTGTAAACAACTGGCCTCAGCTTGTTGATTGAACATGAGGAAACCGGAAAAGCCCATAGGTCGTCGTTTGGTCTATTCTTTGTGAGTTTACAACAGGCCTCGTGAGTAGGAAACAGCGGTAAACAACTGGTTCAAAACAGAACCCAAAAGCTCGCTAACGCGACTCACTAACGCTCGATTAAATGACTTAATATATTTAGGAGGAAGGATATCCCACTCACCTATCCTATCCCATCACCTATCCTATTCCATCACCTATTCCCACACCTATCTCCCTAAATAACTGCCTTATAACTGCTCCATCAACATGGCATATGATCAGGATCTTACCAACCCAACTACCTAGATAACCGCTCTCTCACTGTCCCATCGAAATAGCACTTGATAAGGGCCACCAACGGGGACGGGAAAGAAAGGATAGATACAGGGTTGGAAACAAGTACTAAAGGAGGGTAAAACTAGACTATGGTTCTGGTTCTGGTTCTGGTTTTGGTTATTGTTGCATGAGCTCTCCTCTACTGGGTGTAAGCGCATGAAATCATATGTATCCTACGGAGTGTCCGCACATGAAGTTAGTCACTTATTAGGTTATCCACGTATACAGGTTTGGGTATTAAGTATCCTACAGTCTTATTTCGGTATGTGAGTTGAATTGGAGGATAAGCCTACCTAGCTCAAGGTGGGAACTGGGTAGCTAATGGGATCACCCCGCTCTAAAGGCGTCTCCCTAGATAGCTGCTCCAGAACTGTCTCTCACCAGACAGGAATCAGGGATATCTCCCCACTTATTTCCCCTGATAGCTGCTCTAGATCTGTCTCATCCTAATAGCAGGAATTAGGGATGCAATCTCGGTATGAACGTCTCGGTATGACTTGCCCCTGCGGGAGCCCTTGTCTTCTGCGAAGCCCGATTAATCAGTTGTCTGCTCATGATAAAGAAAGAATAATTCGGACATGCACTCGCTTGTACTATATCTCTCTGACTGTCGAAACGATATCTGTGGAGCAGCACATTTATGGGATTTAACCCAATGCTGGCCCTTGTGAAGCAAGACTACGACCCTATTCCTTCTCACTCATATAGGTGTTTAGTGCATTCCTAGCCTAGGGCCCTCATGATTGGGCATAATGTTATGTTATGGGCATGCAGCACCTGAATCAACCATGCCATTGTGACCCTGGTTTGTAATAGCTAGTTACCCTTCGGGGATAGCTAGTTACCTATGGTTTGTATTTGTATTTGTAATACCTCGTTTCCCCGCCTGTAGCGGAGAGCAGTTAACAGCTGAGTCAGGACCTTAGCAGAGTAAGGACATTCTAATTTCTTCCCGGGGACCTTACCGGACCTTTGGATCATATACGTTATTTTCTCATTAGGTCCGACCTGATCTCTTTCTTTAATACGTTACACCTAGTTTGAAAGAGGAACATACATATTGATTAGCGACTAGGGAGCATGTTCATATTGATTAGCGACCGACTAGGGAGTCAGTGGTAGCATACATACTAGCTATGCTTACTAGCTAGCATCATACATAATGTATATCCCTCTAGCAACGGATCAGACATCTTTATGATTCAATTGCCTATAGAAACAATGGGGGATCCAGTTGTTGACTCAGTTGATTGAGAGCGAGACCCATATCGAGATGCAATTGACCTAGTAGTTGATCCGGAATCAGGTCCTATAGAAGCTAAGGTATCGAAAGCAGTCCCACCACTAGCATCTGAGCAAGCAGAAAAGAAAGGAGCAAATATCAGGGGAGGCATAAGCAAGGGCGGGAGCAGCGGTTCCAGAACCAGGACCAGCATAAGCACCAGCAGTAGTAGATCCAGCTCCACCGCCAGCACGAGTAGCACCAGTAGCATCGGGGAGTTGAAGCAGTCATTGAAGGACCTGTTTCAGAGCCTGCTCCAGGGCGGGCCAATTGTTCCTGTGACATACGCATAGTCCATTGGAGAGAGAGAGCCATAGTAAGTTTAAGATCAATATCCATAAGCACACGTTGAAGAGGCCCCTTGAAATGGTTTAGTAGAGTCATCAGTAGAGTCAGTTGTTTATGCTTTTCTTGATCTAGTAGATTCTGGTGATTCAGATGCTCGTGATCGAGATCCAGACCTTAGTAATCGAGATGCTGACTTTCGTGATCCAGCCCTAGAACCACCACCAGCACGAGTAGCAGTAACACCAGTAGCATCACATCGGGGAGTTGCCCTACAATTCTATGGGGCAGTCGGTGATGTCGTCGTTTAAGCGGTTGATTCATTAGTAGATTCTGCCAAAGTAGATCCTGTATATTCTGTTGATGCCCCAGGGGGCCTATTCCATTTAGAAAACTATAAGCAAGGGTGGAAACTACTAGATTGGTATATAGTCCATACCTGTGAAATAATCAGTCTTACCCGCAGTTCAAGATCGAGATCGAGGGCCAATGCCATTCTCTAGGGGCTTACCAGGTACATAGGTTCAGAGGCAATTATTGATCCACCAGTAGCAGACCCATATGCAGTAGTAGATACAAAGGCAGGAGCAGTTTACCGATGGAAGGCAAATGACTTGAAATAAAGCTATTGGAGGTAGTGGTGGAGAAGCTGGGACGGGAAGGGATTCAGCGGGCTATGGGACTGGTATCATTCCCGTTCAGTTAATCTGGAAGTTGTTAACGAATTCAAATCCCTAACTCTACCCTTCGACACTTCTCCGATACTGCACCAAGTAACAAGTCACATAGTTCAGGTTACTCCTCTCCCAATTAGGATTAGAAGCCCATCCATAAGTCGAGCAACTTTCTTTCTATAGTTGTTTACTGCACTCCGTTACTAACGGACAAGTGTCTCCTCGACCGAGAAATGAGCCATCTATCCCCCGAGGTCGATCTACTATATATATAGAATTTTTTCGTCTCGAAATATTTTCTTTAGAGTGCCGTCACATTGGTAAAGCATCGAAGAACGATGAATATTACGTCTGTAATAACTTTAGATGCTGGCTTTACTCTACTCGGAATCACGGCTACAAAGGGGAAATAGGGACTCCTGGAACTGGCTAATACGACTCAGAGAAAGGTAGGAAATCCAGGAAATTCTATCCCATCAAAGCAAGCGGATCGGGTGAAACGAACAGGCATTCTAAAAGCGGGTGTTCTAAAAGCCCTCCCGAGCTAGCGCTCGGAAACTCCATCAAAACTAATGGGTGCGTAGGACCGGACCTGGGAGCTTTTCCTGCTCATTTATCATCCTTTTGGCAGGCATAACTATCTCATTCTCCATCGTACCTAGGAGCGGCACCTTAACCATATCCTTTTGAAGCAGTACGAGTTTGAGTTCGATCGGGTGATAGAGCTGGAGCGAGTGAGGATTAGAAAATAAAGTCAAATAGAGTCCTCATCAGCCGAGGGAAGTCGAGCAGCAACGAAACCCTTCTTTCTCGGTCGCATGCATAACTCTTTCTTTTCCGAAGAATATCCTAAGGCTCCGGTAGGCCCCCTGAACCAAACGAAGGTGGGATGAAACATCATCGGTACGAATTGAACCTGTAATGACTAAAGTTGCCGAAGCCTACTCTTCTTTTATTGGGCTATTGAGAGAGAAGAATCGAAATTTGATCCGGCCCGAACCCCGCGCAGGCGAATCAGGCAGTTTCAGGCACCTTATCAGTCGCGGTATCATAGTCTCGGTATCGGGTAACATTGATGCTATTAAATCCTATTCCATCGGCAGGCTTACCAAAACCTAAGTTGCGGAATGAAACCACTTCAGAAAGCTTCAAAGCAGTTGTGATTGAACCGGAATCAGAGGCGGAATGAACTAGTGGGTATGCAGGGGCGGAGAAATTAGTATCATATTATCTACAATATTGTAGAGTAGAAGTAACAAAATTCATGGGTTTGTAAACAGCCAAGCTTGGAACGAACGCTTTATCTAAACCATTCCTAGTGCTTCTATTGCCAACTCTATTCCTTTCACTGCTGCCAGTAGGACCTCTTCCCTCAACCTTCTATGGCCGACTAAAACCAAGAGACTGAGAAAAGAACTATTCGAACAGCATCCTTCACTCCGAAAGGGAAACACCTACTAATCTTGTTCACCCCGGGCGCACTAGCAACCCTAGGAACCTTTGAATCGTAGTAAAAAGCTTTATCGTATGCACTGGCGGAACACTATCTATCTATGCGGAGAGAAAATCTTGGGGTGTGTGGGATAAAAGTTTATGGATTCGAATAGGCGGAATATCAAAGTGAGTACTAAGGTGGTATTAATAACCACCCCGCACGGCTATTATATACGCATTAACGGAAGAGAGTCTATTATAAACTCGTGAATGAAATGTACACATTCTTTCCCAATCAACCCATGTCTACCGATTGCAACAAGGGCAGCTACCGCAGGATGATTCCAATTCCACCTAACTGAACGCTGGGCCGGGTATCTATATTCGTATTTGGACTAGCCAAGACCGGATGAAATGAATTCTATTGTGATAAGGGGCCCACCATCACAGCTAGTTGCTTGAATCGGCACTTTAAACGTTCTTCCATTTCCTGTTGTGGGAAAGCGGAGAATTCCTATTTACGAAGAAGAGAGATATACCGGGGGTTCTGTTCTAGAGATTGAGAATAGCAGTTAGTTGATAGGCCGAGTGAGCCATGGAACGAACACGTTGGAAGGAATATAACGAGAAGGGGAACAGAACGATAGAGGAATAGGGGGAATAGATAGGAACGATAGATAGATTTGTAACCAAGAATTGAAGAATAAAGGGTCGATTTTTGAGACGGTAGAGCTATCCAACCAAGCTGCTCTACCGGACCGCTTCAATCTTATTCCGAATGAGCGGGGAGATAGATACATCTCAAGGATTGAAGGGCCCCTACTATTCGGCGCGCTTGGCGAGATAAGGTTTGGGATGTGGATACGAAACACCCCGTACGCCACCCACCAGCCCTCGAAATAGAAGATCTCTCTCCCACCCGTCTCCCCGGTCTCCCTCTCAAACATATAAGATGTCGTGATCGATCTCCCGATGCCATGATCGATATCGTATTAGACGATTACATAAAGGTGCCGGGTCCCCTCACTGGTGACTGACCAATTGACTTGGTGAGTGAGGTCGGAATCTATTAGTCCAAGCGCGGGGAACCAATTACTGGTGACTATTCTAAATAGTAATATAACCGAATAATAGGAATGAGCTCCGCTCTAACAATTATAAGATGTCGTGAGTGTTTTTTGGGCGCGGGCAATTGAATAAAAGGGCGACGTCACATTCAAGGGCAAGTAACATACAACTTTTTCGCCCTTTAATGGGCTTAAGGTTACAATGAGAGCTAAAGCCCGCCGTTCCAATGAAAGCAGTTTCAAAGGCAGGTTCTTCATTAGCAATTGATCGACCAACGGGGAAGTTTTTGAAAGAAACTGATAAGCCCGAGGAACTAGAGAGCACTTAATGGGGAAGGCGGAATAGGTTATCAGAAGAGTGGTTCGAGGTTGCCGGGTCGACATTCGAATGAAAGGTAGGGGATGGCAGGTAATGAGGTTGGTCTATTTTATCCTATTCTTTAGTTGTTATCGAGAACTGGTCAAGGAAGGAACCAGCACCACCGCCCTACCCACCCACCTAGGATAATTGCCATTATCCGCCTATCTATCTATGAAATCAAGGGAGCTTTAACTTGTATTCCTGGTGAAAGCTTTCATTTTATCTTGGCAAGAACACTGCGATTTCCTTTTCCAATTTATTTAGCAGGGTCGAACTCCTTCTTTTTCACGGCCATGCGGGTGGTGGCTTTGCAACCGGAGTATTTGCTGGCACTTGCACTTGTTCGTCCTCTTTATCCCTCCATTTTTCAATTTCCGGCGAGAGAGCTTTGAAAGTGGGCGGCTTGGTATTTCAATTGATCCTTGCAGTCATTATGCCTTCTGGATCGTAGCCCCATGTTTCTTCTGCTTATTGCAGCTCCAATTCATCTATCAGCCTTGTTTTCAGATATGAAGAAACTTTCCTACCAATAATTACAATAGGATCGGAAGAGAAAGGAATATCAAACAGTTTGTGTTTATTCACGCCACCACCGCTTCAATGTAATCCATTTGCCTGGCAAACTCTAGTCCGAAGACTCTGTCTGTAACAAAGGAATAAATACTGGCCGACCAGTAGAACCATAAAGTCTCACAACTGTAAAGGCCATTCTGTGAATAGTACCAGTCCCCTGTTTATCTCCCTCTTTTCTTGTTGCTTTTCTTTATCTCCCCGCCAGTGAGATAGTTTTGGGGTTGAGTAGGCAATACTAGAATCTATCGTCTCTTCTCCTCGAATCTTTAAGGTTTTAATACGTAAATAGTCATTCCTAATAGTCTAGTGAAAAAGACTCCAACACAATCCTCCCGCTGCACAAATCTTCTTATCAAGTGCACGGCTTATACCGGGAATAAGAGGGCCGGGTCCATCAACCGAAACTCCTGCCTTTGCATATGCTGGCACAGGATATAGATTCGCAACTGGTGGATCGATTTCAATCGGTGCAACAATTCAAAAAAGGGGGGGGCTCCGCTGCCACTGGATCCTTATC
Organism: Cryptomeria japonica; assembly: GCF_030272615.1. Taxonomy (NCBI): domain Eukaryota; kingdom Viridiplantae; phylum Streptophyta; class Pinopsida; order Cupressales; family Cupressaceae; genus Cryptomeria; species Cryptomeria japonica. The sequence continues at coordinate 305,060 of NW_026728844.1, read as the reverse complement.
TGCGCCTGAATCCGCTAGACTTGGATCTCCAATAGATGGACTTGGCTCTGCTACTATTGCCTCTGCCTATGTATCGGACCATGCCTTTGCCCCAGCAACCTCGATTGCCTCCGCCGCAGAATATGGATATGCTACTGCAGACTCTGCCACTGATGATAGGACTGCTACTGGCTTAGATATTGAAAGAGAAACAGGTTCTGAGTCAACGGATGAAACGGTCTACTTTAATAGGTTCCGGGTCAACGAGGTCGCTGGTCCTGCCTCTCCTCCTACTCCCTACGCCTATACCTATGCTACCCTCTTCGCTGTGAGGTTACCCACTTTTGTTACGGACTATCAAACAATCTATCAATCAATTGTATTTCTCCCACACCCCGTACACTAATACACTTCTATTTCGGTATTCTCCAATAATTGGTTTATAGCTAATAGCCAGTTCCCGAATGCTCTTACTAAGAAATAGAAACATTAAAGCGCTACTATTCTTTTCAGGGGTTTTTCGGGTGGGGAACTGGGAATTCCTTTTCAATGGGAAACCGTTCTACGATCGCCTTGTTTAAAGGATGGAACTTATCCGTGATTCATGGAAAAGCAAAATCCACTTATTGAAACGAGAATACTTGGGCGAATAAAAGCACGGAGAGAATGGCGGGCCGTTTAGACTGCAGTGGACTTCTCTAACTGAAAACACTTTGAATAAATAGATAAATAAAGCGCCAGTAAAGAGAGTTTTAAGCTTCATATGGTCGAATCGTTGGCTCATCCATGTTTTGCTCCCCACCTTCGATCTACACATAGAGTGGTGCTTCCGTTCCGGGTTCGTTCATAGGTAGATAATAGCATGGCTGGGTCAAACAGGTTGGGTAAAATCTAGAGAAGCGCCGCCCACCCACCCTAAAACAATGTGTTGGCAGGCTGGCCTATTAACCATATTGCTGCTTCAATGGAAATCGCTGTCGGGCCCTATATAAACAGTTATTCAATGAGGTAGCCCTTACTATTTCATAAAGGTTCCGGCACCAGCGTAGCTTCCGCCCCTACTCTGTATAGAAGGGCCCCCTATACCTGAACTAAACGAAGCGACCACTCGCCTAATACCCACCCCTATTGATATAAAGGTATTCTAGTCGATCTGTCCTAGTTGGCGAGAAAGCCGGCCGCTCTTCTTTCAAAACGCCGCTCCTCCCCTACTATTATTCATTGCCGCCTTGCATGCTTCCCCACCTTCAAATAATAATAGGGCAAATGATTCGATCGCCCCCACCCCTATATGATGGCATGGAGAAGGTACATGCCATAAAAGTTTGATCGGCCTTTATAATGGTAGGGCTCATCTACACATGTTCGAATCCAGTACCTTAATAAAGCAACAAATGTTGAGCCTATGAAACCAATTATAGCTATTCCGATGCATTCCGAAGCGGATAATTACGTAGTGATTCGACGCCCTCTCGCCCATCTCCATGCCATGGTATTCTTGAAGTGTGGATTTCAATAATAAGGGCCGGCACAGGAATTAATAATATAAGGGAGTTGTTAATACGTATATAATGGCGGTAGTACTTGTTCCATCCGATCCCCCGTCTAACCCCGAGAACTGAACTAACTATATGGATGGGGCGGGGGGGAATGAGCTGTGAATAGCCCACCCTTACTACTTATATAGGGGTGGGTGCGCTTTCCCAGCTTAAAGAATCGTTCCGGGAGCATTCTCTTATTTGCCGTTGTGAATACGTAAGTTGCAGGGCTTAAAATAGAATAACTCGCGTGTCACCGGTCAATTATTTCAATTATCCTCCTTCCCCCTTCCGAGTTTCTTTCAATTCTACTCTCTTGCTCGATCTGAAGGCGCTCTATCTCATGGCTGCAACCGAACAAACGGGGCAAGTGCTAGGGAAGTAGCCGGTTCAATGGCTACGGCGCCCGAGAGATCAGCTGTTTCACTCCTCTCTATTTTCCCCGCGCAAGGCTTCAGCGGTGACCGGCAAATTGACTTCATTATTAGCTGCTTTCCAATTTATCCCGGAACTCAATACTTTCAGTTTGAATTCATTTGAATTGCCCATAGAACCATAGAAGAACTTCTAATGGGGGGCCCATAGAATTTTAGGCTGGTGGTGAATTCATTTGAATTGCCCATAGAACCATATAAGTTATAGGGGGGGCCGTAGGGCTGGCCTTTAGAATAGTAGGGGCGACGCCCTTAGTCTCCTCCCACTCACCCCCTTGAGAATAGTAGGAACCTCCCACAATAATATGCGAGGGGGGCAATAATAGAATAGTAGGCTCGATTCTATACGTCACATGGGTGGGTGGGAACTCTAGGGCCTATTCGGCTGGCATCGGAGGGCGATAGTAGGGCAACCTCTAGCAGGCTGATGCCATTTTATCGATTCTATACGTAACATGCCCACAATATTCGAGATACCTCTTGTTAGCCATCATAGTTATTGGGCGGGCTATTCTATTGGTAGGGGTAGGGGTAGGGGTAGGGGGAGCCCCGGCAACTAATCTTCCGGGCGACCACCCACCCTGACTCGAGAATAGTAGGGGGCATGTTACGTATAGAATCGAGAACGGGTGGGAGGAGGGCAATTATTGATTGGGGGGGGTGGGGTGCCGGTTGAAATAAAAAAGAGCTTTGCCTATAGAATAATGGGCATTAAGAAAGTTCCCCCATATAATTTATAGGGGGCCCTCCAATGCGAGCAGCCTGCTAGAGTAACCATTAGCCGTTGCAATTAATCAGCCGGATGAGGGGGTGGGTGGATGATAGGCATGTTACGTATAGAATCGTCGACTGAAAGGTCAACTATCGAAACTTCTTCTGATAGCCGGCCCCTAGGCAGACTTACTTGTCGTAAGTCCCCTTGCCTATTGCCTATCCTAGCCTGGTCCTAGGGATTAGGATACATAGCTGCTATCGGCATAGTTGGGTGGGGCTATCCCTTGCCTATTTCTACTTGACCCTCTATGGAGACCTACCCTTTACTCAAGATAAGGAAAGGTTGACCTCATCTTTCGTTTCCCTAGACTACCGGCAAGGAGATCAGTCATTACCCTCCGGCCGTAAACCTCCTTCCGATCGCCCTCTTTCCTTCTTTCCGCCGACAGATCGCCTGCCCGCCCCTACGGTCCTGACCAATTCCTCGTGAACCTCCAATTAATAGAGATTGGGAACAATTGATAGAGGAGATTGGGAACTACCCGTCCACCTCCAATTGATAGAGATTACCCCTCCTCCGATCCTAAATAACCCTCCCATCCGCCCGCCTCTTTCTTTTATTTCTTTCTCTTCGTTTGGCCACCCGGCTATAGATAGATATGCTCCGGCTCTGGATAGGTACGCCCGCCGCCCCTCCAGCCCTAGAGAAATATGCGGATCTCTCATTATGCAGCTCTGGCTCTGGATAGATGCTCCGGCTCTGGCTCTAATGGCTCTGGCTCTAGAGAAACTGGATAGATACGTGGCTCTGGCTCTGGATATGGCTCTGGCTCTGTCTAGGTGGCTCCGGCTCTGGCTCTAGGGATAGGTATGCGACCCCGGCTCTGGATGTTTTACCGTCAGTATGGCAAGATATGCCGCCCTTCAGATGCTTGCCCGGATCCTTTCTTTCCTATTGGCATTTTCCCTTTCCTTCCAAGGGCTCGAGATCAGGGCATCCTTTCTTTTTTTTGATCGGCTTACCTTGATCTGATTTTCGGGATTCGGGAGAACTTACTGTTGCAGAGTTAGGATTTTGAATAATCGCAGCAGCGAGACGATCCCTCCCTATTGATCCTATACCTCCATTTTATTACGTGGGTGGTATAGGATCAATAGGCCTGCCCCCAACCTAAATCGAAGCTTAGCAGGGGTTGGGCCCCTATCTGGTATCTGGAGGTATCCTTTTCCCCCTGCTTAGCCTGGTCTATCTTCCTTCTATTTAGAAGGTCTTTCCCGTGATTTAGGAGCCGTGTATAATCGAGTTAAGGGAATAGGGAGATAGAGCTAAGAGGGAGGAAAGGGGGAAGAAGAGAGGATCACCCTGAGCCTAGCTATAAGGTCCCTAGCTACTTCGAGGTTTTAGATCCATTCTATTACTTGCATGTTCTTTTTCCGATCTATGGTCTCGGGTATCGCGCTCCGTACCCCCTCCTTTTTGCTACCTGGTAACTTCATAAAGAAGCCCCCCCCTATTCTCTAGTTTATGAGAACCATAAGCCCAACTCACACACATAATGCCCCCTTTTTTCTATAGGCGCCCTACCGCATCTATAGTGGTAGTGGTCGAAGAAAGGGGATTCGAGGCCCCATCATGATCGGATGGATTGGATTAGCTAACACCAATGGAGGACTAGTTGAGATTTCTAAATAAAGGAGATCCGATCCCATCCCAACCTTATTCAGTATTCCGGGGGCCCCCCCACTGGAGCGAGACCTGGCATTTTGTTTCTTGTTTTCGGATCAATATCTTCATGTTCAATGTGATGCCCCGCCGATCCAACCACTTGAGAAAGGATTGGGCATTCGCAACGTTGAGTTCTGATCCAGCTAGCTCTATTCGCTCCGTGTTCTGTTCCGACCTGGCCTTCTCCACTCGATCTGTTCCATCTCTGTATCCGGATCCAACGCTCTGCTCTGACCTAGTTATGTTCTGATCCAGCAGCTCCACTCTGTGCTGATCTTTGTTCCTAATCTCACTATAGGAAGGATAGGGCCCATCGATCAGCTTCCTCATTCTATTTAGTGCAACCGCCACCACCTACAATATTCGTCTACCTGGCTGATTCGTCCATTCGTTAGTGCCCTCCTCAATCTGCTTTCCCCCCGCTGGGTCGTGCCCATAAGTTCTTGCTCCGATACAGCTTTGATACCACTTCGATATTGCAGAGAAATAGAATGCGTTATTACGAGAAAGGGTTGACACCGCAGGAAAGAATGCGCTATGACCTCCTGGCGGGCTTGATTAGTCAGCTTGCTGCCCAATCCTTTCTCTAGTTCCGGATCCGGAATCCTTTCTCAGTTCTATATAGTAGGGCTGTTTGTTGGCTTGCTCCCATTATACATGACTTGCCCTGCTTTCACAACCTTCACCCGGAAAAAGCTAAAGCTACCGTACCAGGAGAATAGTAACTGGGTAAAACTTCTCCAGCTTAGTCACTGTCTCCTTTTCTCGGAAGGTTCTATTCTATAAGCACTACTAGACTAAAGGCATGAGCCCAGCCCATAGTTACATAATCCGTGAATATCGACGGATGCTTGTAAGGTGATGGGGCACCCATAGAGAGGGTTTTTAAGGATAAAAGCAGACTATGTAGCCACGGGGAATGAAAGTATTGTATACGTCATTAGTCTGATCCTTTGTAATTGTAAGAGCTACCCGTAATGACTAACTCGCAAAATATCTTCTGTCGATCTTTTCAGGGGCTCGAAGAAGAAATGCATTAATGGCTGGCGACTTGCTTGACCGCCCAGAAGAGGGAGAGTTCATTTATGTCCTTGCAACCTTCCATAAATATCTTGATGGGCCCCAACAAGATTAATTGCTGCGGGAGGGGGTTCACTAAAGATCTTGCCTATATCTAGTAGGGCACCAGTGGATGATTCAGTTTACCCCATCCTGTTTATTTTGTTGATGAAGCCAATGGTTCTGCTAATTCTGTGGATTATGCAGTTGTCAATGCACCACCTACACCTCCATATCCATCACCTCCATACGCAGTAGTTCGAGATCCTGCAGCATAGCCAGTAGCACCTGTAGCACCAACAGAAGTAGCAAGCACAGGTGCATCAGTAGATTCAGCTTGAGATCCAGCAGCAGCAATTGTTTAACTGACTGATCCAGTAATATTATTTGCCAAATAACAAGTAAGTCAGTTTTCCAGACCCGACCGACAGCGGAGAACAGGCTTAGAGCCTGGAGGTAATCGCCGCTCCGCGTGCTCTTGGGGAAGGAAGGCGCCCTTTCCTATAGTTTCCCACCTCGAACTATAGTTGGCCCCTACCATTCTATAGGCTAGTTATCGAACGTGCCCTTACCTCCTCCCACCCCAATCGGCTAGAATAATATAATAATAGGGGCACCCACAATTTGATTGCCCACCCAACAACAACTATTAAGCCCTGGGAACATTAGCCCCCCTGGAACTAAAGATCCCACTGCTAATCTACCTCCCAGCAGCAATATACATACCCTCCATGAAGGCCCCGTCACCCCCCTCAAATCATGCAAGAAGGAGAGAAGGAATGAAGGATGGAAGGAAGGCCGGAAAGACCTAAGGAAGGCTATGCAGGGGTAGGTGGCTATAGGGGTAGGTGCTCTAATCCCTACCCGGCCCTTTAGAATAGTAGGGCTTGCCGTAGGGCCTTGCGGGTAGGTAGGTTGGGTAGGGAAGTAAAGTATGCCAGCCTCTACTATCCGAATTCTCCGATACTCCATCGGGGGTGTATACAGGGAGGGCTCCATTTTGTCTCTGCCCTACTGGGGAACGATTGATGCCCCTACGGGCCTATGCACCGGTTGCCCGTAGGCGAGTGAGGCCAATGGATGGAATGGAACACCGGGCCCCTTTTTCTAGAATTCAGGCACTACCGCCCGTAGGGTCCCTCGAGCTTGAATAATCTAATAGTAGGGCTTTCTCGCCGGAACCTTCCTTTCAACCATCCATGGAACCTCGCCCATAGAATTGTAGGGACATGGGCAGGAGGCTCAGCAATCTAACTACCGGTTCATGGGGAGCAGGCACCTTCAGGAGGGGACGTTCTATCGGCCATCCGGTTCATCGGGGGTGAATCTTTGTGTTCTCTGATTCGGTCGGCCTACCTTGATTCCATCCAATTCAATGTACAGTAATTGAATTCTACCGGGATGGTAACAGTAGACTCATCGGGGAGGTTAATTCTCTTCCTTCCTCCACCTTAGGTTGCCACGGTTTAGACAAACAAACAACTGTCGAGCCTCCCAGGATGCTCGCTCGGACCAGAGAAAATGTGCAATCTTCCTTCCTCCGAGTGAGACTACTTTATCCGGTAATGCTTTAACTCGTTACTTCCTCCCGGGAAGCTTGTCCCCCCACACCCGAATCAACTAATCGGCGGGGTGGCCATCCAACTCAACTCTATTCTCCTTGCCCGGTTCTCACAGATTCTTTCCTTCCGGACAAGAGAACAGTGAATGAAGGACTGGAGCGGCGGATAAACTCTATTACTGTCTTGCCTGGAGAGGCGAGAAACGGTTCAGGATGGAAACCACCCTTTAGTCTACGGGGCACCGGCCAATAAATCCAACCGGGTGATGGGCTATGATTCCCTGGGCCGAGAATAGATAGTTGGCACCCCAAGCAGGATGGCAGTGGGAGGAATAGCGCTATATCCGGGTGGGAGGAATCCAGCCTAAAACAAGAGCTCCCGACTGCCCCCCCCAACTATTGCTTATCCCAACTCCGGCTTGCCCTCACCTTAGGCCAGCAGTTCAGGATGGAGTCAACTTTGGCGGCTCGGTTTTCCACCTTTTCAAAATGATCAATTTTTCTCTGGTCTAAGCTCAAAAGTCATTGGCTTGTTTTTAGCTACTCGATTTTTGAAAAGTTGGAATTTTGATCCCCGGAGGTGGCAGGTAAGCTCAAAAGTCATTGGCTTGTTTTTACCCTATATGAAATTTTTATCCCCGTAGGGCACCAGGGGGGTGGTAACCGGGGGTGAAAAAGGATGGGGATGGAGAGCAGGACCGACCAACTACTCTCTCTCCCCGGATTGCAGTTTCAGGGAAGGGAAGACTCAACCGCCAACAAAAAGAGTAGTGCGAGCATGCGGCACAACCACTCAAATATAGGCGGCCAGGGAGCTCGAGATTCTATACGTCACATGAATGCCCAACCTTCATCCTCCCCGGCCCCACCCGGCAGCATGGGGGCAAGTCCGGAGAAAGAATGTCGTCTGGTTTTCGGTTGTCCAGCCGGAGAGAAAGAATGGATGGGGGAGGGGGTGAGGATAGCTTAATGAATTCTCCTCCCAAAACATCGCTAGTTGAGGCATCAATTCTAGCAATTCTAGTTTAGGCATGTTACGTCACCCCGTAGGGGCCTCCCACCCACCCCTATGGCTATCCGGGCGCATCCGGGAGCCCCGGCCTATTTTGACGCGGTTCCGCCGTTCGATGTTACGTAGAGAATCTGGCCCCTTAGAATAATAGTAGGGGCCCCACCATGTGACGTATATACTCTGGGCTCCCACCCAACCCAGCCCTACCTCACCCAGGGGACGCATCCACAGAAGGGCGGCTTAGTTCGGTGGGGGGGCATGTTACCGCCCATAATGAAACCTTCGGTGGGTGCCCATGTTACCTCTATAATTGATTCTCGCCAACCCTACCCCCAAACAACCCAGGGGGACCCAGAACTCTCCAACGCCCCCACCCTACCATCAACAACCAAGGCGAACCACCAATAGTCGTCTCTTTTCAACGACCCTCCCTACTCGAGGGCAGCGGGGTCCACCCAGCCATGTTACTATAGAATAGAATAAATAGAATAGAATACAATAGAGAATAGAATAGATAGATTCGAGAAAGAACCCACATACCCCAGGTTAAGCCTCCCACCGCCCTGTATAATAATAGGGCACTTTTTCTACGGACCGAACCACAACCTCTATTCCCACCCACCCGCAACAAACCCAATCCACTCTACTGCCTAACTCCCAATCAACTACACTGCCTCACTAGTTGTTGTTTAATAGAATTGGAGAATCTCGTCATCACTCCGTCAAGAACAATAGGGCGTATCAGCCACCACTCTTAGCTGGTGCTGCATCGACTATAGATGCCGGACACTATGCTGGTGCCGCTAATATATGGATATATGTGGCTGGGAATGGTAGATAGGCGGTCCGATCAAGCGATGAAAGCGGGTCGATCGCCCGGTGTTGTGTTTATTATCTCATTCCGCCCCCGGTTCGGCCCGGGAAGGTCTTGATGCTGAAGGCTGAGGTCTCATACCGGCCATCAGCTGCTGAAGGATCTGATGAAATGAAGCCGATCGGCGAGACTTGTGGAGTAAGAGCTGCATGCTGCCGACAGTAGGTGCTGCCAGTAATCCATCCGGACACCCTCAATCAACGAAACCTCAATTCAGGCCCGCCCCCGGCCCTAGCCTTCAACGGAGACTCCCTGGTCGAATTCTTCGCCGCCCCTGTTCTGTGAGTGCAGCGCTCAGCACATTTATATCTGATAGAATGGCTGCATCTCTCTCAGCTATGGCAAGTATCACCGGCTCGACTCGACCGCTGGAATCTCCTTGCCGCTCCGCGGCCTCCTTCGATTAGATCGATCACCTGGTTCACCGGCATGATCGACTTCTTGCCCCTCCTAAGCCTCCCGGAGACCCGCTATTTCCCCCCGAAGGATATAGAGGGATAGGGCGTTTCTTGGATTCGGGCCACCTAAGAATCAATAGGGCCCCCTACTATAGATAGGCGACCACTGGGCCATCTGGGCAAGGAAGGAGATTGATGCGGTCGCGCCCCACCGCCAAGATAGTACTATATACACCCACCCTGCAGACTATGCCCCCCACCCCCCCCCTTGAGAATAGTAATCTACCGGGCAATGATATAGAACCCTCTTCTTAATTGTGGGAGGCCCCTACAATAATATACCGGGTAACTATAGTTTCCCACCCGGGCCCCTACCATAGAATTTGAGGGGCGGCAACCCCTACAATTAGAATAGTTCTAAACGCCGACTAAACTAAACTATATTGAAACAGTTGCAGCCGGAATTCTCTATTAATTTGGATCAAAAGTATGGCTCGCCCCTTAGATTGATTAGTTCTGCCCGGTTTATATTCTCGTGCCCGCCATAGAATAGTAGGGGCATAGAATAGTAGGGGCCCCGGCATAAACCATTGAGCCTTAATGGCATCAACCTGCCTCCCTCTACCCCTACCCCTACCAATAGAATAGCCCGACCGAGAACAACAACTATGATGAACAACAACTATGATGGGGGTGGACATGTTACGTATAGAATCTTGCCGTCACTCTAGCAGGCTACCATGCCCATCCTCGTTTCTTAGGCATCAGGGAGTTAGCCGGGAGGAAGGGAGTTGGTTATCAGCAGGAACCAGCATTAAGTCACGAGTTTGCCTTCTCGAAGCAATAAGGCTACAGTACCTAAAGCAACGGGCCCTATATCTATATCTCAGGAGCAGGTTCACCCCCCTACCCCGGAAGCAAAGGTGGCTATAGCGTGGGCTTCAGTCCAAGAGTAGCAGATCGAACAGTAGCCGCCATAGAATAGTAGGGGTTCACCTTCCCCTCCCTTCGTTCACCTACGTTATACGCTCCTCCAGCCGTTCCCACCCCGTAGGCAGGGGTAGTAAGGTCAGGTTCTCTTCTAGGAGGGATTTGTTAATGAATGACCTCAGGCACTCTTTTCCGGATTCGTAGGCGATTCTAGGATGAGTGTCTGGCTCCGTAGACTGACAAAGTGACCGCCATAGAATAGTAGGGGCATAGAATAGTAGGGGCCCTAAGAAACCATCTCTCCATTGATCATTGAACTCGCTACATATGACTGTGCCCTACTATTCTATGGGGACCTGCCTCCCTCCCCCTAAGGAACCCGCCCCGGCACTTTCTCAAAAGTCTGGCTCCGTATACTGGAAAAGTGACCTGGGAAACAGCGGCTATATAGAGATAGGCTATGGCGCCTACCTCAAAATTCTATGGGGAGGGAGTGACCGTAGTAACAAGAATGATAGGTGATAGGCAATTGATTGTTGGCCCTACCTACCATAAACTATTTGCCGGGGCTATGGTAGTTGATTCTATACGTCCTATATAATGGTAGGGGGGTGGGATGAAAAGCAATAGTTTGAATTTATCAGCCTGCCACAGAAGGGAATAGGAGGGGCCATTTATCACCCTGCTGCCATAATGAACTACCCGGCACTATAGCTATCGAGTCCCCCCCCACCCTGCATGCAGGGGGCTATAGCCCTATTGAACCCCCCCCACCTAAATTCAAAGCTATTCCGCCCGTCTCCTCCCACTGCACCGGGCCCCACCCCAACCTCCTACGGGGCCTCCCACCCCTTGCCGAATAGTAGTTCTCTACCGACTAGCCTATAGAATGGGGCGGGGCCAACTATAGCTACCATAGCCCTACTATTAGATTATTCCCCTCCCGGGCGGGCCGGCACATTCTTTCTTGTTCCGGTTGCCTGGCCCCTACGATTATAGAGGAGAAGTTGTACCTTCCCACAGAGTGATATAGAGATAGGGCACCCGAGGTTCAATTTGCCCTATCCTTCAACTACTATCTATGGAAGGGAGGGAATAATCTAAAGGGGGGAATTTTGAGGCCAATTCCGAGGGAGGGAAGGTGCTTCATTCTGGCCAACTCGACTGAAGCGGGTACCTCACTCAACGGGCCCCAGGCAATAGAGGATAGATGGAAGGGGTCCGTTCAACTATGAGCAGGAATGGATAGAGATGCGAGAAAGGAGATAGGATAGTGGGGAGATCTCGCTGAAGGCCCGGATGGTCCGGTTGCCCTCTATAGTTGCTAGGCTAGTTGCCCATAGAATAGTAGGGCTTCCGGAGCTAGATGCCGTTGAACTGGACAGCCCTTATTCTATAAAAAGGGAAACTAGTTGGACAGTCAAGAAAGAATGGATTACTCACCGATGGGTCCTGCCTGAACTGAACACGGAATAGTTCACCGCCTGAACTGCCTGCCTATAGAAGTAGGGCTGATGGGTGAAAGGAGATGGTTATTCGATGAGAACCTGGAGGCTATAGATTGTGCCATCCTAACTAGTTATCCAGTCCAGGGTCTAGCGGAAGCCCTAAAATTCTATGGGCAACCTGTCGATCACAAACAAAATATCGAGGTTTGAAGGATAACCCTTAGAATAGTAGGGGCCTCCCACCCACCCCAATCTATAGCCTCCCACCCACCCCGGTCCACCCACGGCTATAATCCACCCACCCACAACGCCATATCCCCACCCACCCCGCCTATAGAATGGTAGGGGGGTGGATATAGTTGGGAGACCTGGTGAGGTGAAAGCAGCTAACTAATAGGTTCATTCATTGAAACATGCACCTAACCGGGGCCTCTGGAATCAATATTACCAGTGAGGGATGGGGGACAAGAGACTCAACCTGCCTTTGAAACTCTAGGCTTTCAACGGGTGCGGAGGGAGGATCACCTAGCCAATCCACACCACGCTATTAACTAGGGGCCCCGAATCCCCTAATATTGAATAAGCTGCCTCCCGAATCGATCAATTAATTAGCATGCCTTCCTTCAGGCCCTCTCCCCTACCCCGCCTATAGAATGGTAGGGCGGGCGGGAAGGGTGGGTGCCCTACTATTCTAAAGGGGTGCTGTTGTTCCAATTCTGAGGAGTGAGAAAGGAGAATGAATGCTGGAGCGAGTCGTGATATTCATTGATTTATGGGGGGTAGTGGACTTGAGAAGTGAAGGGGCTCGCTTAGGGGCATGTTCCGCGGTAAGGGATGTTGAAAGGCGGTCTATCGCTCTGGATATAAAAAGCACTTCTGAATCTATCTATTTATTACCAAACCATGAATGCTGGACCCGACCTCTTCCTTTATTGGGAGTAGAGGGGTAGTTCCGGCACATCGACCATGAATTAAAGCTTCCTTTCTCGCCTAAAGAAACTACAGGGTGGCTGGATTTGACAATGCGGGGGACTCGACCTTGTTCTGTTCCTTTCCGATACTCTTTCTTTCCTAGCCCGATGCATGCGAGTGGGTCGATATCTGGGACTGCTGGAGAGGAACTGAACCAGGAGAAGGGTGGGAGATATTGGGCGAGAAAGGTTCAGTTGTTAATCTGTATACAATAAAAGGATCGAATCGAGAATCTATATTGCCGGGAGAGGGAGAGGAACGGAGTCACTGTAGAAGCTGCTCCTAATTTCCGGGGCTGGATCCGAGAACAGTCAAGGTTCCGATTTGTTCAATAATGGGTGCGTGCTTAATCCGTATATAATAACTGGTGGCCTTCGCCTTCCTTCCTTGGCTGGAAACATAATATTGAAATGCCTACAATTATAGGGGAGGAGGGTGGGACCCAGGTTGGGATTGATGGTTCCTATCTTTGTTGTCCTTTCTTCTCCTCCCCTACGGTGGCTGGCAACATCTATATTGACCCCAACAGCCGGTAGCACACCTAATCAACGAACAGCGACCACCGGTTAAGCTGTTTAGCTAACAGCCCTTTCTATGGATTCCACAGTAGCAGGACCGGGGCGGGCCTTCGGAACAAACAACTGCCTTGAGTACTCGCATTCATCCATTGTAGGGAGGGAAGCGATCAGTCCAAATGATTCAATAACTCGACTGCCAGTTACACTACTCTCCACCCAGGTTGAGAAGAGATGACAAGGATTTGCTTTGATCGGATCTCTGATGGTTCAATACTGCCCTGGCACTGAAACTACTTGAATGACAAGGGGAATGGGTCCGAAGGCGATGTAAATCCTCAGGTCTCGTCTTGCCGGGCCTTCTGGATTAGGAAGACAAAGGGTACGTACAAGCGAATGTTCCCCAGCTAAGGTAGCATGCATGACATATCAACTTCAGATCATTCTTGCTTTTGTAACCCCGGGGTAAGATAAAAGATTGATCAACTCGACCCGCCCCACCCCTTCAGCTCTGTCCCCGCGTACTTCTTTCTTTGGGCTGATCCCGACCCACCCGGGTACTCGACTGGTTGCTCCAAAAGGCTCAAGTCAGTCCCTTCGACTCATTAGAGTAGGAAGAATCAAGGGTTGGGAGCCGCATGGAAGTTCTCGGGGAGAGGGGCGGATACGGATAGATGGGTGACCGATACTAATGAATGAAAGAAGGGGAATGAAGCCTATTGGTCTTTAGCCCCCGGGAGGACAGATGGGATTCATCGGCTCATGAATGGAGGCTTCGATAATAGAATGCCCCCGGCCCTCCGGATTCACTGATTAAAGGCGGGAATAAAGGCATGAAAGAAGAGCAGGGAAATGGAGCCACTACTACTACTTCTAATGGTTGGTAGGGCTACCGCTCTTACTACCATTAGGGAGACCAGACACTATCGGATTGAGGCCAGTGGGGCAAGGAGGCCCTACTCCATTCTGCAACTAATATTCTTCTCTCCCGGGGTTCCCATTGAGCTTGTCATGACGGAAACAAGGGCTTTCTCGGGAGGAGAAGCGGATTCAAGCTACAGATACTTATCATTGGCCGGAAGCTGGAGTCGGGCCTAAATTGCAGGCGGGCGGCGGCCAGGTCGGAACTTATTTGGAATGCACTAATCAATAACAGAAGGGGAGGGACTTCAGCCACTAATCATTGGTCTTGATTTCGGATTCAAGCAGCGGAGGGATGGGAATGGAGCGGAATGAAAGCTGGGACTTCTGGAGGATGGGCATTGGAGCTAACAACGGAGGGAGGTCTCCGGAGGTTTTAAGTCGGAGAAGGAAATGAAGCCACGAGCCGGACTCCGGATGAAGCTAGGAATAACGGGAGGTGAGAAGTCCAGGAGGCAGGACGGAAAGAAGGGCAGGACAGCACACGGTCACTAATCTTCTTGATTCCGGGTTCAGCGAGGCATGGGGCGGGGCCCCCAAACGGGCCCAACCCAACCAAAATGACCGGATATGGAAGGCACCGGTAACCAGGAATGAATGAAGGCTAACCAGGCAGCCATACAGCTATGGAAATGGAGCCGGCAGGGACAGATGACCGAGCTTCGGGTACAGATATCAATCATATTTATGGTTGTAGTCGGGGAGTTCTGGATTATTGGTCTTGGTTCCCCGAATGAAAGCTAATGACCGATAAACGGAATTAAGGGGTTCCGGGAAAACAAGAGGAGGTGCGGGTCTTAATACGTCAATAATGAATGAATCCATTTGTTATCTACGTATTAACAACCCACCCACCCCAATCTATCTCCTCCCACCCACCAACTATCGAGTGGAGGGAGGGCCGGAAGTCCCAACATTGCGGGAGGTATATTATTGTGACCCGGGATGGGAGGAGAGAGGGCCCTTCCTTCCTATCCGGTAAGTGGAGTGAATGGGTGGGGATTCGATCCAGCCAACTAAACAGCTAATCTACCGACTACCATAGAATGTCGAGGGGCCCTTCCCCCCCGCTTCCCACCCACCCTGCATTGAGAAGGAACCCACCCACCTACACGATCTATATCCTCCCACCCACCCCAGAATATGCAACATTATCTTTTTTATCTGATAATGTAACCCAACTGCGAAAACTTCTTGGATCAAGAAAGGTAGGTCAAACCATCCAGAAAGCCCTACAGGTAGGCAAACCATCCAGAAAGCCTATCGCCGGAACACCATGGCCATTAATTGTAGGGGTAGGGCCAGATTATATACGTAACATGCCCTTCATGCAGGGAACCCTATGATTCCCTCCCACCCGGCTATAGATTGGGGTGGGAGGAAGGCCCCGCGAGGCGGGGGCATAGTTCTTTGCCGCCTACTTAAACTCAAACACGGCAGAGGGTAGATGAATTTGTGGGAGGCATGTGTAGTATAGAATCTGAACCCCCCTACTATTCTATGGGGCATGTTACGTATATAATCTGGCGTCATGCCCATAGCCCTACTATTCTAAGGGCCCTGGCATTTATAGCGGCGATTGAGTTTTTTCTTCAAACGCGCGCCCCACCACCTCCCTCGACATAGCCAATACATTGATTGGTTATCTACGCTCGCTTAGAATGACTATATCGTTGCCGCTGCAAATGTTAACTATTAGCCCCGTTCCATAAAAGCGGTTTTTCAAAATTGAGAAGGGAGGTGGGGTAGGCGTTCTTCTTTAATCAAGTGGACAAATGAGCTATTCTTCCCGGCCGGGTAGCCCCAATCCGTCGCAGCATCTATCTGTCCCTTAGTCGCACGCAGCATCTATCTGGCTGGGGCAGGTCGTTCTTCTGCATCTCTGCTTTCGGGGGCTTACCCTTGGCTTCTGGTCCCCGAAACCGCAATAGAGAAGGATTTCCCGCTTAGAGGCTTTCAGCAGTTCTTATTGAAAGGAAGGAGAGTCGGAAAGTAAGTGTACTTCTTTCTTCGCTCGCAACCCAGCAGCCTGCGATCGAAGGCTTGTGCCCGAAGCTTTCCTCACTCGGGTCTACCAACACTAGATCAGGTGAACGAGTAGAGTAATTGGTCAACTCGTCAGACCCATGACATGGAGATCAGGGCAGCATATAATAGATCAGCCAAGGAGGGAAGCAAAGCGAAGTACCTACAAGCGATAGCGAACAAAGCCAAGGAGGGAAACAAAGCGAAGTACCTTTCTCGACCTGCCCTTACCTTCCTTCGCTATGCTCTTTGAGGGGAAGAAATGAAAGGACACGCGGGGCGAGTCGTTGGTCTTTCTTAGGCCTTGCGGCATTGGTCAAGTCATCACTTTCCCGGCTCCCAGCCCGCCTCCCCGTGTGAATGCCGAGACTTCCAGACAGCATTTGCGCACTATAGATAGATCGGGTTGGGTTGAGTGCAGAGTCTACCTCCCTCCTCGCGTAGCTTATGGTCGCTTGGACATTAACGTCTCTTTCTATCTATATTGAGTGCGAAGCGCCCCTTTCATCTTGGTTGGCCCGGGAAGGGAAGAAGAATATCTACCTAATCTTCCCGGAGACATGGATGAACTTTACGTGGCCTAGACGGCCCGCTGTTTCCTATAATCAAGCTCAGATCTAAGATTGAGAGATACTGATAGATGGTTAGTTAATAGATCTATATCGGGGCTTGGGCTGCTCACTCATTCCATTTCCCCGATAACAACGAGCAAGAGCAGGTGCTCCAGCTGAGAAGAGTCTAAATCCAAGAACATCACCAGCCACTCAATAGATATTGTATGAGAGAGCGAGCAGAATGAGAAGGAAGATAAGTTCTTCATCTCATTCATTTCCGAGGAGATTAGCAAGATAAGAGGTGCTTCTTTTGCTCCAGCTTTTTGGCTTACTGCTCGCCTTACTGTAACGAATTCACTATCCTTCAATAATAAGGCCAAGGTTCTCTATGGAGTTATGTACAGGCTGGGTTCCTCAGTTCCTGATATAGGGGCATCAGATAAGCGAGCGTCTTTATGCCAGGATAGTCCAAAATATCTCGTATCTCTATCCTGCCTGCCTGACATATATTGAGTATCTCTATCAATTAGATTGACCAAATCGAGAATCCCAGAACAGCACGGCTTTCAAATCTTAGCGCCTTGCCTGGCTAAGTTCGTTTCTCTCACTGACGCAGCTCACTCTCACTGAGGCTAAGGCAGGCAATCTATTCCTTCCAGCATAGTGCAAGGAAGGCCAGCCTCCGCGGGTCGAGATCCTGACGATGGGTAAGCGGGTCGGGCTGGTTCTGGCCGGAAGGGTTTTTCTTTCAGAGCCTTACCTAAGATCAGGACCTTGAGGGAATAAAGAAAGGGCCAGGACCTTACGCGTTACATAAGGCATGGCAAGGCCCCCTTTCACGTTTCTTACACGTTATAGGCGGGCCTGTTTGATATAGGCGGACCTATTTTGGATATAGACGGACCTAACTCAATTATTGAACGTTAGTATGCTCTTGAATTGACCATAGGAATGAAGTCACGTACGTAAATGGGGGGGGATAAGTGCTTTATTTTATTCCATAAAATCCCTATTTTCTCGGCGGCAAGGAAGTGGCCTCCCCAACCCAACCAGGAAATAACTGGGTAGCCCATCGGCCCGAGGGGTCACTCTATGGCAACTAGTTCCTTGTGGGCGGTAGAAGAGTTTTGTAAGTCTCCCCTCCCAGGTTTAAGGCGTAGGTCTCCTCTATTCCCAGGTGTTGGTCATTATATCAATCCGAATAGAAAAATAGGTTATCCCTTTGTTTTCCCTTTTCCCGGTCTGGGCTCACTGCTTTTTAGTCAATATTTCATAGGAGGATAATGACATATCTAAAATATTCCTTATTTAGACGAGCTTTTCCTCGACCATGTAACATGTTTTTAAGGTCTGTTCTGTACGGCGAATAACCATTTCACTACAGAGAGAGGCATTTCGAAATCCTCTAAAAAGAACATATTTCCATCCGGATCACTCAATATCTACGAAAAGAAAAAAGCATATTCAAGTAGATGAAGGAAATGTTATCAACCGATCGAAGCCACCTTTTCCGATCCTGTATCGAAGCTAAAGTGAATGACAGCAACGTAAGTAATAGTGGTGTTCAGAGATTCCCTCCGACATCGAAATCACCCTTCTTCTCTGATCATCTCATATAATAAATCTTATAGAAGGGGAGGGTGCATTCCGCGTAAACGCCCGTCGCGGTAACGACGCTGTTGAGGAAGAGGCGATCGAAACCAGGGAAGCGAATCCTCGTGTTCGCGGTTGGTAAGGTCCACCAATCTCCGTTCTCCTCCCGCCCTCATTCGCCTAACGGGTGAGGATCTCATCGTAGCAAAAGATGGTTAGATAGGCCTTATGCCTCGGTCAATAAAGTGCCTTTGAGGGCTAACACAGTCCGCTGGATATGATTTAGTGGCTGGCAGTTCACATTTGCATTCCTCTGCATGCACGGTGGCGTTGGTTGGCCAGGTTCTCTGCATCAAAACCTCCTGCCGGACCGCCCTCAAATAGATTATTGCACAGGCCCCGTGCCTCCGCATTGACCGGCAACTGATCTTGGTAAGTGAATGGTGCCCCGGTAAATGCTGTGTACGAATCCTCATACATTGAATCATCATCTTGGCTCCCCATCCGCATTTTAGAGTGGAATGTCAGAGGTGCACCTGACATCTTGACGGTTGTGGGCCCTACTAGAATATAATAGGAGGGAGCCCCCTACTATTCGGCTATTTGATCCTAGGAAGAGTGGCTGTTGTGTCCCCTCGGCCGATGTGGGCCCTACTATAATATACATAGGGGAGCCCCCTACTATTCTATGGGCGATTTGATCAGTTGATCTGGTCGAGTCAATGCCATCTGGCTCTGCCTCGTTGGTGGGTAAAAACCAACATCCAAGCTGACGTTCATTCAGAGTGCTTACATTCCCCATGCCATAGAATAGTAGGGGCCGGGGACAATCAATCACGCAGGAAATACGTGGACGATGAACCACCCCTCCTAGATCTGATAGATTGATTCCTGAACGCCCTACGTCTTATATTAACAGGCAGGCCCACCGATAGAGAGATAGTGGATGCCTCTTGGTTGGAATGCTTTTTCTAATTAAGTGAATGGCATGAAACCCGCCAGCCGGCGATCTGTGGTGCGATCTTGTGCTTGTCCCTCCCCATCAAATATTGATTCATGTGTACCGGCTGGACGAATACTGAACTACTAAGATGGATGGATGTGGAGCGAGGGATTTCGATTGGATATGCATCCGACATCTATCTATCTGGCTGGGACTGATCGCTCACTCAATCCCCCGTACTCCGAGAATAGATTACCACCTTTATCTCTGCCCTACGGGCCAGCTGGCTGCTTGGATTGGCGATGACAGACGAAATAAGCACTACGGGACTAACTCATCCTCATCGTGTTGGGTGTAAAACAAACCAACCAAGTGTGTCGGACGTCGAAAGCGGGATGCGGGTCTGGTTTCCGCTCAAATCTGCGTGCCCGGCATCTGGTTTCCATCTGCTCCATCTGCCATAATATAATAGAAGGCCAAGTGCCCATTGAATGAACATCTGAAGCAGTAAACACGACAGGCTTCCAGGAAATATGCAGGCTTCCAGGAAATATGCTGCGGGCTTATTTCAGTATACCGCCGCCCTGACTGAGTAGGTAGTACTTCCAGCAGAACCAGTCTATTGAACTTGATCGGATGCGCCCGCTGATTGAGCTCGATCCGCACGGCTGGCTATTTGAGCTACTTGAGCCATCCTTCCTCTAGCCCAAGGTTGGTTGTTCGTAGCAGCTGCTACTACATATAATAGTAGAGGGAGGCATCAAACCTATTGAATGAATGTATCTGACTACCTATCGAGAATGTCTCTGACTTCCTGAAGGGTGGGTTTTTGATCGGCCGGTTGCCTTTCCCCTACCTAGTACAGCCATTCTCTCTATCGGATTCTTCCATGCATGCTAGCTATTGGATTCCATGCATGCCGGTTGTTCAAGTGTACCCATAGAGAGATAGTTGGTTTTAGTCAATCGTCCCCTCCGACCCAGATAGATAGTTGGGAGCAAAGATTACCACCCTACTACCCGACTTACTTCTCCTCAATGCAGGAAGCGTTAGTGGGCTCGACGTTCCGGGTGGGGGGGGCGGGTGGGAGGGATTATAGCCCCCGCTATCGCCCCCCCACCCTGCAGGGCTATAGCGGTAGGTAGGGAGCCCGAATTCTCGATTCTATACGTAACATGGGTGGGCCCCTACTATTCTATGGCGTAGGGCCATTTTATCGATTCTATACGTAACATGCCAACACGATAGATGGATAGCTAAGTTCGTTCGTTCCTATTGATTCGGCTAAGCTATAAAGTGCTGCTACTTCTTAGTACGGTTCTCTGCTTCTTTGGGGTTGGGAGAAAACGAATAAGCATAGTCAATGAGCCGGGTGGGTGAGTGAACTCAACTCATGTGGTTTTCGCTCGCCCCTACCGAAAAAAAAGTTCTTCGTTCCGTCATTAGTGGACTGGAACCAACCAACCTCCAATCTAAACAGAAAAACCCACTTCCTCTAGTTGCTCTGCGGGTCATTCCGAAGTAAACGTTGTGTAAATTACGAGAACCCCCCTACCATTCTATAGGCTAGCAGGCTAATTAATTTCTAATAGAAGATGAACCAGAGATCGAGTTTGTTCCCCGGGATGGGTGGGAATGAAGGCGTGTGACGCCCCATAGAGTTGTAGGGCACATTTATGCCGGTTGGGGTTGAAATAGATGATTACGGACCGAAACTAAACACACCAAAGATGCGGGAGAAGGAGGATTGCGTAGTTCCCTTTCGCCGAAGCCAATTGATCGGCTCCCCTATGGGCTATGGCAGCTCAAACCCCGTTCTTCTCCAATCCCAACTATGGATTCATCGATCAATCTAGTGTATATTCCTCAACCGATATGTCAAATGGACCAACCGCAGATAGAAGTGGGGGCCCTACGGGGGCGGGGAAGAAAGCATATAGTAGAGAGGCAAAAGCGGAGCTGACTGAAACTTGTATTACGTCTTCTTGGAGGAGGCTTGCTTTTATCCATAACGGTAAGGATTCATGGAGGAAAGAAACCTAACCCGAAGACGAGGAGAAGAGCCCTTCTTTATACATACCGACCCCAAGAGAAAGAGACTGGCTTTCCCCCCCGCCTCAAATTTGTCTTTTTAGCATCCCCTACAATTCTAAGGGATATCTTTTTTGCATCAAACTTGGCATTTGATACTTTTTCCTAGTATTGCTATGAGGGTGAGGCAGTCATTCAGCATTTACCGAGGGATTTGGATGTTGCATATACCGAACCCAGACCTGTTTTTTTGCCGGATAGGCGAAAACACATTATAGAAGCAGGAACACACATTGGTCGGGACTGTAAGACCACACCCGGAGAGCTTCTGACTAGTGTGATTGGGGGAAGTCCGGAACAAGCCCTTTGGTAACCACCCGGTTTAGACGGGAATACACCATGTTTAGAAAACACCGGGGCAAGACCGATGGCCCTCACCCCGACCCCTCCTTACGCTCACTAAAAACATCGAATTCAGACGTGCCGGCCACTATGCGGGGTAGTTTATCACATACCATGTAGGCGAATACACCGAATCCAGACCTTTTGGATAGATCGGCTTCATCTTTCTTTTGTTGGGCAAGTGGGGACCCTACTATTCTTAATTCGTAGGTGCAAGCGAAAGTGCCTCTATCTTGTTATTTCACAAGTAGGGACAAGACCGTAGGCGCAAAAAAAACTATGCTTTCTTTTTTATGTTTCATAGGCGGCAGGTGGGGACCTCATATTCATGCTTTAGCCCCTTTAAGAGAGTATGAGATATGATTTCCTACGGGCTCTTATCTCTTTCTTATTTTTCATATTCATGCCGACACACTCTGATAGTGAGGGAAGAAGCAGATCTATCTTTGACAAGGGAGGAAATAACTTTTAGCACTGAAAGAATATCCAGAAATAACCTAAATAAGAGAGACCGAGTGAATTCCAAGGGTTTCTATTCGGAGAGCCCCCAAAGGGGCGAGCTTCGCAGAACATAGCAAGCCACGTTATCGTGCATGTCGGCTGTCAAATCAATCTATCTAGGCAAGGAAAGGAAGCCATAAAAGTAAGGAAAATAAAATGGTAAGGATAGCCCCGGAGTAAAGAACTCTTACAAGCGAGGAATAAAGCAGATAATATCTGCACATAAGATAAGCCAGCCCCGCAGGGCCGAGAATAGCCCGGCCAGTACACTTTCCCAACTGTAAGTAATGAACCTAACTATTTAGATACCTAACTGTATGGAAATAGCTATAACAGTGAGGAAAGAGACTTCACAAAGAAAGAACAACTGTTGAATCATTAATACAATGCGGTACTTTTGTTACAAAATATACCGCCATTGTTAACCCAAAAGATTTCATAACTTTGACGAGCGAGCAGTTTCTCCTCTGCATGTCGGACGAGCTCTTTTTCCTCGACTTTCCGCTTTTTAGAGCACGACTAAGGAAGGAAGGCCATATAAAGAAGTGGGAAAGAAGTTGGAAAGAAGGAAGCAGGTTGGCAAGAGCCCTCGACCTACAGCCCTCGACCTACAGGTTGGCAAGAGAAAGAATGAAGGCAAGCCATAAAGAAGGCAAGCTATGGGTAAGGAGGGCCTAAATAATTGGTAACCACACTACTAAGGTTTTCAGAGGGCCTAATTTGTGGTAGGTCGATCAGTCAATGATTCCTTCCCCGATCTAGAGTGGCTGAAAGGCAAGTCAGAAGGCCAGCTTACGACCTATGTCGATTAGGCAGAGTTATTCTTGATAGCCCTACAATTCTATGGGCCCCTCAATGCGAAAGGTTATCCCTTTCCCTATTTCGATTAGGCAGAGTTTTTCTTTATAGATTGTACCTTCAATGCTCAATTTTCTGTTTTCCAAAGCGATCGAGGAGAGGGAAGTTCGGCCTAGCTCTCCCACTTCAGGGAAGGTCGGCCTAGCTCATTCTCCCACCCAAGTTATGTCTTAACTTTCCATCAAGAGCTCTTATATCTCGATGAGTTCTTCCCAGAGTTATTCTCGTCGATGGAGTAGGAGTAGGAAAGCTCTTATATGATGAGTTCTTCTCGATCTTTCCTATCGATGGAGTAGGAATGGTACGAATGGGATACGCCTACAATTCTATGGTATTCTCGATCTTTCCTAAACTATTCTCGAGGGGCGATGAATGGTTGTAGGGGCCCCCTTAGAATAGTAGGGGAGGGGAAGAACTGAACTATAGGGGCCGGTCTGATCCAGCACCCTTACCGCGGCTGTTGGATCAACTCGGTCAACAAGCGCTGGATTTGGGTATACCTTCTATGCTTCCACCGGAAGGAAACCGTTCGATCTCAAATTGGGCCAACTCAAATTGCTTCTTACTAAACCTCTGCCCATAGAATAGTAGGGGGCCTTTGCGGATGGTTATGGGTCTGGATCTGGGCGAGATGCTGCTTCCACTCGATCCGTATCTGGTTCTGGTTCACGGGCTACTAAGTCAACTGAATTTGTAACTTGATCTGCTGCTCCTGTTATAGGTGGTGCTAGCTCTATAACTGAGTAAACCGTCCCTGTAACCTCCGCCTATGGCTCTGCTGCCTTCCCCGCTGCTCTCCTCTATCCTGTAACCGCTCCCGCTGCCTATTGGATCTAGTCATTATAGCAAGGTGACGCTAGCTTTTAAACTCCCATCTTTGCACTTGCCACGCAGGGGCTTCCTCTGCCGATGGGTGATCAGCAGCCTATACTATTCTAGCTGCCCATAGAATTTGAAGGGGCCTCTTTTTTTCGCACGCGGAGTCCCCTTCAAATTCTATGGGCAGAAGAGTACCAATGCTGGGAACCCGGCGAACCGTCTAAAATGGGGATCGACTAGGCAGCGAAACCTCGGTTAAGCCCCCCTACTATTCTAATGGGCGATGACTGGATTAATGATTTCTTTTCGCAGCAGGCGATGTGTCTATATCATGGTATGGTTCTCAATGATGGTATAGCTCCGTCCCTACTAAAAAGATCTCTAGGTACCTATACCTCCTATGATGCACAAGGTAGTGTCCCCACTTCTGCTACTTTTGACTTTTCAATTAGTGATACCCGCGCTTCTGATGCTTTCACTGGATCAACTCTGGGACTGAAGCCTCCGCTACTGGTGAGACTTGGGCCCCCCTACCCCCCCCATTATAGTTATAGTTCTATGGTTCCATAGCCGGGATCTGGAATTGGATTTGAAACTGGTCCATCTACCTATGCTTCTGGTTCTTCAACGGATGCTTCTACCTCTACGGGATCATATGATTTTGAAACAAAGCTTGTCTGGGATGCTCCTGTCAATGGAAGTAGATCTGCTACTGGAGAATCTGTTTGGGAATCTGCCCCTACCCTTAGAATAGTAGGGCTATGGG
>NW_026728844.1:99987-279987 GCF_030272615.1 Cryptomeria japonica | reverse complement strand
CGCTCTATATTTGGTAGTTGGGGGCGGTCAACTCCTACTGCCGGGGCCGAAAGGAGGCGCTCCACTCGCTCCATCACCTCTTGGGTAGTTGTACTCGACCCATAAAGGTCGGCCCAACGTCTCTCGAGAGCCTTAAAGAGCTCTAGACTATCTCTAAGCTCACTATTGCTCCAACCATCGCTCTGACAAAGTCAGTGGCTACTGTAGACGGGGACGGGGAAGGAACCTCCGTATCGATCGACGGTAATCCCGCAGGTGCTTCATTATCACCCCCCTGCAACTGCGGGGAAGCTGCTGTTCTCTCTATCGCTGTCTCCCCCGTCTCTTAAGAATTATGCTCCGGGGGAGCCTTTGGGGTATTGCTCTTCACTACTGGGTGCCAGTTCCTGTATCGCTTCAAGTAGGAAGGCCAACAAGCCCAATAGGAAAGATAAAAGAATACCGACTAACCATAATATATTATTCGCTAACTTCGAACGCAAGCCTCCTGGTGGAAGTGTGGGAGGCACATCATCCTGGGTCCCAACCTGCGCCTCCCTCCAGAATAGAATCCTTTATAGCAGAAATACCAATATGATCAATATAATACCAACTAGCACTCGGATTGAGGTAGATTTGCATCGTGCAGACCAAAATAGTTTAAGTTTACCGACAACCCGTCTAATCCGCCCCACACATTGCCGTGGTATTGTTCGTATCGTAGAAACGAACGTGGCGTTTTCCTAAACCCTTCGAGTGTCATTGGTTCTCTTCAACGTAAACCCCCCCCCCCAGCTGCCGGCTGCTAATATAGTTGAGTTTGCTGCTCGAACGAGCAAAATATGGAAACCCGCATCATGGATGAGCCCAATACGATGCCGGATAATCAGATTATATACGTAACATGCCCGCCCAACCATCTTGAGGCTATTTTATCCGAGTCTCTCCCCGGGAACAGCCTAGCAGGTAAACACACCCTTGCTGCCTAACAACAGCGCGAACTGCAGGAGCAGCCCGAACCACAGGAACAGCCACAGGAGGATTCTTAAGCTAATGGAAGGGAAAGGCTACAGGGCCGTTGCTGAAGTGCCTATTGTATGAGCTACAGGGCCTGCCCTACCTAAAGGAACTGCGACTAGTCCAACCCAATGACTAACCGCAGCAGAGCTCCATCAACGAATGATGCGTCCGTAAGCGCACCCTCCCGGCAATGTGTAGCAGTGACGCTCCGAAGCAAGAAGCTCCTACCGGCAGCAATGCAGAGGCCACAGAACTATAGGGGGGAGGGGCCCGGGAATAGTAAAGTCTCGATCGACCCAATTATAGTTTAGTTGAGTTGTTGTCACAAGTTGGGTTTAGAACACCAGGAACTCCTGCTATCTTTGTCTCTACTGGCGCCTCCACCGAAGTCTTTTATGCTTCCTCTATAACGTCAGCCGCCCAGTGGTGATGGTGAATAAAAGGTCACTGATGCTGGGTTCACTTTAACGGGTTATGGTTCAATCCCATCATTGAGCTGAGCGATTCGATATCAACTACACCTACCGGCGATAACTTTGTATTAGCACGTCAGTTAGTGTTTGCTTATTGGCCTAGCTTACTGAAACAACAACTATTAATGGTTAGGTCTTTCGCCTGGCAACTTTATTGCAGCTGTTCCTATTGAAGCACAATTGATTGGCAAGAAGTGATGCAGATGCAAAGGTAGAGGCAGTTGATCTCGTTGACTCCTTTGTCATCTCTGTGGCCTCTGTTCCAACCTTTATAAAGGACTAACCGGTCAGAACAAAGGGAATAGAAGTAGTACGCGTAAGCCGGCTGCTACTATAGTAGAGGTGAATGTATAAGTTCGGAGGGCAAAGGCGGCAGTTTAAGCTTGTAGCCTAGGTTGATTCCGAGCCAGCTAACCGCACCTCATTGATTAAGATCTAGTCCCGCCGTTGAAGCGATGGAAGCAGATCAAAATCCAGCCCCATAGGCAAATCCATACCTAGTGGCCGTTACCCAGCGAAGGCATAAGAGATGGTAGATTGAGTGCACTTTGTTTACCCAGTTTAAGTTCAAGCGGATCCAGTCCCAGGTGCAGTCGAAGAACCTACTTACTCCAGAGCTACTACCTCGCCTAGCGTCTCTTCCTTCTTATCGCCTTATGGATGTTGACTCTAAAACTGGTCTGAAACCGGAGGATCTGAGACTGTCTCTATCTCTGCTGCTGGCTTTTCAACTATTTGCTACTCTACCAGTGATGGTGAAAACCCAATATAGTTTAGTTAGGCAATTTGGCTTAGACGCTTGCTTTCCTGTCGCTGGTGGAACAAATATAGAAGCAGCCGGGTCATCAAGGTCAATTGAATCTACTACTGCTTGCTCCGTTGTTGCCATCTATGCCTAAGCTGCTTGCTTCTCTTTTATCGATCTCGAAATGGGGACTCTGCCTCAACTATATTGGGGGGGCGGGGGGGAGGGAACTACTTTAGTTGGGGGTGGGTGGCCAACTATCTCCCCCCACCCACCCCGGGTGGGAGGCTATAGTTGCTTCAGCCCCCCCCCAGACCTCCCCCCTTTCCATAATTCCAGTTGGAGGTTGCAACAACAACGCTATCAGGGGTGGGTGGGAGGCAATATATATATATATATATATATATATATATATTTGTTGGGCTAGTTGGGGGGGCCACCCACTCTTTTAGGCATCTACCCTCCCTTGCTATGATTCTTGGGGGCCGGGTTGGGTGGGGCCCCCAAGAAGATATAGTTGGGGTGGGAGGATGAAGGTTGATGCCAATTGTGGGAGGAAACAAGTTCTCAATCAACGGGCGAAGCGGATCCGTTTCTCTTCAACCAGCTTCGATCTTCCCTGCCGAATAGTAGGGGCCTGCCACCCACCCCCGGGTGCTCCCCCCTGGTCAACTAGGTCCACTGTAGATATCTACGGATGAATATGGGCATATGGATACAGATGGATAGCACCCGCCTAATCGGATATGGATAAACGGGTTCGACCGGATCGACTTAACCTGGATCAATAGGAACTGGATCGACCACTAAGCTATTCACCTTTCAATTTGCACATTCCTAGTGTGGTTGGTATCGCCATCAATCCCCGTTGGGTGCTCCGTCTCGGTTCCGCTTCGGTATTGAATGATGCCAATCGATTCCACCGGAAAAAGCCTATATCCTCCCACCCTCCCCCGGAAAAGAGAGGGGATGCAATCGTAAGGGGGAGAGGACTACTCATTCCCTACCCTATCCTTTGCGGACGGTAACCAATAACAGGGGAGTGGGACGGGGATTAACTCCTTCTCCATTCCGTACCCGATTGGGCAAGCATCTATCCGTACCCGACCGACCCCGAGCGCCCCTTATCTATATTCGAAGCCGGAGACGGGGACATGGACCGATCTTCTTGGCTCGGGCAGGCATCCGACCCGCAATGAACGGACTCGCCTACTATTGAAACCATGAGTAAGTATTTAATCTGTATCCGGACCCTAAGGAAGAGAAGGGCATCTCCTCGGTCTGATGGATCAGTAGTAGCTTCTCTTCTCAATTCCATACCCGGCCTCCTCCGTACCCACCCAATGGCCCAATCTCTATCTCCCCCCACCCACCCAACTATCATCCACCCACCTACCCCGATTAGGCAGGCCCCCCCGCTTAAGCCCCCCCCAGATTATTGCCAGTACTATATCCATCCACCCCGTTGCAACCGGTTGCCTCTCAAAATATATATATATTGCCCCCCCGCCCTATCAATTCTATGGCCATAGTTATTGTGGGGGGGAACTATTATTGTTGGTCTGTTACGTATAGAATCTTCCACCGCCTATTGTTAACAATAGGCGAGATAGCCGTCCCTTGCCCGAACAACTATTGAAAGGAGAACCCTCCCCTGCTAGAATTCTTGGGGGCCCCCAATTAATCGGGGGTGGGTGGGAGCCCCTACTATTCTATGGGGACTCTCCTTAACGATAGTGAAGGTTACGGGCCCCCCGGGAGGGTTCTCCTTTCAATAGTTGTTGGGGGGGCCGCCCTTCATCCTTTGGTTGGGGGCCGGTTGAGATGGTGTTAATCAGATTATATACGTAACATGCCATAGTAAGGCCCCATAGAATAGTGGGGCCAACCCCGGTTGCAACCTCCCAATCGGCAACAAGAATCTACCTCCCCGTAGGGCCCTCCCACAATTAATCTACAATTATTTCTTTTTTTGGGGGGCCCACCCACCCAACTTTCATCCTCCCACCCACCCCTGCGCCCCCTCAAATCGATTATTCGGGGGGCGTGCCCTACAATTCTATGGGCTCCCACCCTTCTCTCAGATGCCTATATTGGGGCGTTTATCTTCTATTATATATATATATATATAGAGGTCCGGAAGTCAGAGCCCTCTTGATTCTATAGGCCCCAGTGAATGCCGGAGACCAACCATTCCATCAACAGAACTTATTGATTGATTTCCCCGCCAATTCAATATATATTGCCTCCCACCCAACCCGCGGGATAGAATAGATAGGGCGGGGGGATAGATAGGGCTCCCAGAGACTTGCCTTCGGGATCTGGCCTCTACCAAGAAAGATCTATAGGGTAGGGCACCTCCTGCCTCACATAAGCACGGAGAAACTTTCTCGATTGTAGGGCGCAGAAACGGACTTTGATCTGGGGGCCGGTACCGTTTATCCCGGATAGAATAGTGCCGGGCGGAGACCTAGACATTCGGCAGGAACAACAATGCCAGGCCCCAGCTAGGAATAGATAGGGCCTACCAGAACTATAGAGTCGAGCCCAGGCCGCCTTCTCTAGTCTCTTTACCCGGGACCGGACCTCCAACCAGATAGAATAGTGCCGGGCCAACTACTATAATTGAAACCGCCACAATGATAGTAGGTGGGGCTCGACGCCGGACAACCAACATAAGGAGAAGACCCTTGATAGAATATAAACGGGCGGCACCGACAAGAAAGATCTATAGGGGGTCTCGGGATATTCCATGTCGGTAGTAACGAGCAACATCCGAACAAGCGGTGCACGGGTAAACAACGAGCAACATCCGGGCGGGTAGATCATTCACTTCGTTATAGCAGTCTCCCCCGGCGCGGGCTCCAACAATAGATAGAGCCCCCCCTACTATAGATAGGCGCAGGCTCCAAGAGATAGACTCCAAGGCTCCAATAGATAGAGGGCGCCTTCTCCATTCAAGCAACAAACAGATGAACGGTCGAGGGGCCGTCCAATCAAGGGGCCGTCTCCGCAAGCGGCGGATTTCTCTCTCTGGGAGATCGGCTTTTCTCTCTTCGGATGTCCTCCCAGCTATGCTATAATAGGACGGGGTCGCCCGGGGGATAACCTGGGAGATCAGCTTTTATCAACTATAGGGAGAGAGGGGCCCTCCCACCCAACTCTAATTGGAGGGCGGGGGACCACTTCCCGAAACGGCTATTGATTGGGAGAGGGGAACAGAATGCAGCCGGGAAGAACATCAACTGGGATGAGACTGGAAGGACATCAACTGGGTTCCGGTCGAATGCATTCCGGTGACAGAACGATGGCGAATCCGGTACGCTTTAGTCCACTCAAGGCCGAGTGAGGAGAAACAGCCGGGACTTCACTTCAGCTTAGATCAATCCGTCCAGAGGTGTTCACTTCAGCTTAGATCAATCCGGGAGCCTAAAGAAACAACAGGCACTTCGGCTTAGCTTACCTATCCAATCCTGCTCTTTTCCCAATCCTCACACGACTCGATGGCCCCCCCATTATAGAGTAGGGTCTCCCCCCCCCCCTACTATAGAAAGGATAGAAAGGAGCGGCTCAAAGAGATAGAGTGACCGGGTTGAGTTCTGCGCGGGTTGAGGTCATTTATGCGCCCCTACAATGGATGGGGGTCCTCTCCCTAACGGTCATTTATGCGTTCTCGAATGACCAAGAAATGCCCGGCGGGCTTCTAGTTTGGGTAGGGCACCTCGATCGAATGCCCTACTATTCTATTCTTATCATACTCAAAATGGCTGGCCCGAGTTTGATCCGCGGCCTCCTTTTTTGCGTTTTAGACTCTTGTTGTTTCCGTTATAAGGGAATTCAAGGAGCGGAAACGAACAACACTTCTTCGGCGGCGAAAAGCACTAGGATTCTGGATCAAGCAGTGGGAAACACCTTGCCCGCCCCTACTATTCTAAAGGGCCCCCTACAATTCTAATGGAAGGGCTTCTCGAATTGACTGATTCTGCAGGGTGGGAAACAAAACTATAGTTCCTTCCCCCTCGCAGTATAAGCAGCCCTCCCCCCTACTATTTGAAGGGCTAGCAGGCCCCCATAGAATTGTAGGAATTACCCCCCCTGCTTGGAGGGTTATATATCTTGCCGGGTGGGGGGGAACTATAGTACGGCAATAGTTGGGTGGGTGGGGGGAGATAGAGGGGGCCTCCCACTTCTTCTAGCTCGATTCTAGCCCTTCTCGATAGCAAGTTTATTAATGAACGCATTTATTGACTGATTAATTAAGGGGGAGGGCCCCGCCCCATAGAATGTCGAGGGGCTATGGGATTGGGGGGAGTATATAATTGGGTGGGAGGGAGGATGAAGGTTGTGGGGGGATATAGTTCCATCAACACTTGCTCGTAATCCCGGCACGCACTGTCTTTTCAACTCCACCTCTCCGGGTGTTCATAGGGAGCTATAGTTGTGCGTGAAGGATAAACAACGAGAAGAGTCAGCCCACTAGTACGAGAGATCAATGCCCACCCATGCTTCCTGGTCTAAGCGGAGAGAGAAAGTGTATAAATGTCACGAGGGTAGGCCCGTAGAATTGTAGGGGGGGGCAATACACCACACTGACTTTCAAGGAGTAGAAGCGATACACCACATTTCAAGGAGTAATTAATACGGGCACGATCAAAATAATAATAAGGGGAAAAGCCAAACTTTATGAGCACGATCACTCTCTACGGCAGGTATGAGCTACCATCTGTAGCCGGGTTAATTGCTAGTGGGTAGGTGTCTACTGGTGCCTCTCCCACTGATGCTATTGGGGCGGTCTCAGATCAACTGAATCTCCAACTGAATCAATCGACATCGACTTAACTCGGTCTACTGAATAAACTGGTTATGGATCCGGGGCCACTAGCTCTCGAATAAGCTATCGAATTGACTCTCTAATTGGTCCGTAAACTGCTTCTACCCCCCTGCCAGCCTGGTGGAATCTCGTGTTCCTACCTACTCACTTTGTCCGGAAAGCGTCACCACGCGCGCAAGGCGTTAGCAATCGATTTCTGCCCGTTCATCTTGTATCTATGGCATGACCATGCCACATGTATGCCAGCAGAAGTAGAGCTAAAAGCAGGTAACCCCCCCTGCGAGCAGAGGTCAAGTAAGCAGTCAAAATGGAGTTCCTCGGCAGTAAAGGCCGCAGAGGTAAGGGGCGATGGCTCTCTCAATACTCTGCTACTGAAACTGCTACTTTTGCTAAGCGGGAAATGGGTAAGGGCTCTCGATCCGCCCCTCTGCATCTATTATTGATGCCGTGGGGTGAAACAAGGTAAATCGAATCACCTGGGTCATCAACGAGAACGAATGGGCTCCGCATCTCTATCTCAATATGCTGGTGGATCAATAACTGGGGTTTGTATGGGTTAATGACGTGCTTTGTTATGTCTTTGTACTGCATTTCTTGTGTTTCCGTAGCCTGTAGTATCGTCTATTTCTGGTTCCTAGTCTTGGTTCCTTCATTGGTTTGATCTATCATGGTTGATTACCCGAGTCCATCCTAGAAGAATCCGTGACGAACTGGACGCCTGTAGGTTCATCCGTTCACCTTGTGACGACAAGAGGTCCTTTAGTCATATTTGTGTCTATAGGAAACGGAGGATCCCGCCCAGTGATGGGCTATAAGGGCACGATCCGGATCGCGTCTGGCTAGCATGTGTAGGGGGTTCGTTGAGCTGTTTGATCGTGAAAGCAGTGATCGGGATCGCTCGCCCGAAATCGAACGATGATTCCCGTCATTAGGTATTTTCTGTGCCAGTGTATCTGGCTGTGTTCAGGATAACTTGTCCTGAGTTTGAACTACGAATCGACCAAGGGCTAACGGTGCTGGCCTCGACGCTGTAGAGTACTACGGAGCAGTCATGCAAATGAAGGGGCTGCGTGGAAGGGACTTAGGAGAGGTGGATGACGGCCGCATCAAATAGGGAAGGCCAGTAATCTGGGACGCGCAGGGGCTGATCCGGGCTCGCCCGTCTTCTCTCTGCCCATCGTATTTTCAACCTAGGAATGATATCAACAGGCAGCGTAGGTTAGACGGACCAACTTCGGTAGGGATAATAGCAGCCCTCAATCTACAGAATCAGGATACGGGCCCGTAGCGTATGTCCCTGCCGGGAGGGAGGCGGCACGGATACTGTACCTTTTTCTATCGGCGGATCTTGCCACCATTAATGAACGAACGACGAGAAGAGTTTACAGTTCCTTCCTAGGTGCTAACACATTTGGGTGCGGCCTTCGCTCTACTGCTACCCCCCTACCCTCGCTACGGATAGAATCCTGCCAGCTTCCAGGGGAAGATCCTTCCCGGCTCAGATAATGTTCGACCTTCTATGGTCCGAAGCAATTGGCTATGAATCGAGATCGGACGGAAACGTCGTGGGACCTCGGTGCACGATTCCAGGATGGGGTAATTCATATGGGCGTAGTTCCTCGAACGACATGTCGTAACCCGGAATGGGATCTAATCCGCAAATCTGTTTCTCGTGTGAAGTCTGCGGGTATCCCTAGGTGCAGTCCTTCGTCGCGGTTCCAATGGAAAGTCTAATAGGAAATCCACCAGACAAAGAAAAGGACCGCGCATTGCAAGCGTCTCCGGCCGCTACGTATCATGCAGGTGCCTCATATGGTTGGGTGTGACTATGATTTCTGTTTTATTGACGGAAGGCTTAGCTAATGATGATTGGAGTGAGAGGTGTGGCTGACGACGTAGATGCAATTAGTGGGTTGGTTGGAAAAACTGGGCTTCCCGGGGGGAAAGGCATCGTGCTGCAGTTCATCTGGAGCGGAGTGACCTGATATGGACGTGAAAAAAGGTACGTGATATCTCGGTGAGCCATAGCCTATAAGCTTGCGGATCTTATATCACTTCACTTTTGAAATCCTACTAACCTAACGTTGGTGACCTGATACGGCCTACGGTTCATAAATATCGGGTTAGGCCCGACTCGTAGGCCCGTTACGGCGGGTCTGGACGCTCCTGGGAGGCTCAGATCTGGATCACTATAGTCAATACTGGGCACAAGTCAACTTATGATGGGCAGCCCTACAATTCTATTTGCTTTAATTAGCAGGCTGATTAATGGCAGCCCCTACTATTCTATGGCTAGCCTAAGAATAATAGAATAATAGGGCTCGATTCTATACGTAACATGCCAACGGCACTAATCTACCTCTGCCCATGGATGTCGACCCGCCCCCACGCATTTCAATTGAACCCACCCCCGACTATCCCCAGCCGAATAGGCCGGGGCAGATGGGTGGCCCCCCCTATTCTAGCAAGCTGATTAATCAAGAGGTTTCTATTACTGTTGGCATGTTACGTATAGAATCGGGGTAGAGGTTCCGGGCCAATTATATAGTATAGATCATAGGGCTGTGAAAGCAACCCAGCGATCTTTGATCTAAAGATTCTTTCTGGTCAACCGTGCCGATGAAGCCGAAAGAAACGTTCGAAACCAATGTTTTGAATGTTCGTACTCCCCTTTATTCCTATCTTTCTTCTTCCTCTCCATAGCTACTAAACGAGGTGCCTGATTGATGCAATAATAGCCATTTGACCAATTAGTGGCATACCCACACTGAGAAAAGGAATTTCTGTAGGGGTAGCGAAGGGCCACAATTTCTGATCTAACGAAATATTGCCGGCCCCTACTATTCTAATGGGGCTGGTGTGACCCATATTACGTCTAAAAGGGGGCACAAAAGCAAGTAATGACTAATGGCTGGCGCTGCCCTTCCTTCATTTTCAACTCAAGAACAGTCCCTTCCCTCCCTACTTGAGTTTAGCGAATTGGAATTTGATCGGCCCCCCCTTTCCATAGTTGTTCCAGCAGTGCTGCCCTACTAAACTCTAGGGAACGGGAGAGTGTCGACAAACAACAGGAGTGAGTGGGTGACTCGTAGAGTTATTCAGAGAGGGCAGGGGACTAACGCTATTAGCGGCCGGATGTATCTACCTTATTCTGCTTGCTGTAGGCGCTGCTTCTCCCTGGCGGTAGGGGAATCAATTTATACGGCCTTCCTACTAGTCCTGCATTCCTGCAAAACTTCCTATCTATCTGATTAGGCGTAGCACTGCTGTGAACCCTGGCACATGGCTATTTTCCTTGTTCTTGAACCTTTCGAACTAACAACCCCTTCTCATATGCAGGAAGAATACATCCCCGTCCAACTGAAACAACAGGGAGGGGGTTCCTTTATGTATGAATTATCTAGCCGGATATTTTATTCTACTCTTCTCGCCCCCTACTATTCTTATTTGGAAGGCCAGAGTTCATCACTAGAGAAGCTGATTTCTCATCGGCTAGGATACAAAAGCTCATCGGAAACACGAAACGGGGATCCAAGCATTCGCTACACTCTCCCAATCAACCCAACCAACCCGGCTCACCACTAGAGCAGAGGAACGGAACTATAACTCCCAATGCAGGGCTTAGAATAGTAGGCTAGCAGGCTGATTAATGGCACTGATTCCCACCCCCGTTCGCCGACCCCCTACCGATAAATGGCGTGTGTGGGGCAGCAGGAACTATAGTTTCCCACCCACCCGCTAATGTTCCCCGACCCTTTTGTCCTCTACTATTCTCAACCCAACGAACTCAACATTCCCCCCCTCTGCCATGCTACGCCCCCCACCCCCCCCCCTCTATAGTAATTCCCCACACACGCCTGCTAGAATAAGGACCATGCCCCCCCCACCCCGCAGGGTTGGGTGGGACTATAGTTCCGGTGGATATAGTTCCGGGCCGGGTGGGGGGGAATTCTAGTTCCCCGGCCGGCCCCTACCTATATCTGGAAGAAATGGCCGGTGCATCATGTTACGTCTATGAGATCGGGAGGGCCTTTAGACAGTTTAGTTTATGCGCCGGCCTCTAGATAGTAGTAGGGGCCCCCACCCCAGTCAATTCTTGACGTCAAGCCCGCTATTTGAAGCTAGAATCGACACGATAGTTGATAGTAGGGCAGGGCGCCGAGGGCCGACTTAAGGGCCTTTACTACTCGGGAGGTCAGCAGATAGAGATAGGGCGGGCAGGGCCTTGACTCTCCACGAATCAATGGTACGCCCATTAGAATAGTAGGGGCAATCGCTTTTGCTCAATTATAGAGAAACTATACAGATAGGCAATACTACCGGGGCCCTTGCCCCCTTTCCGCCTGAATTTGTTGTAGGCCATGTGGCGATGAAGTGCTGCTTCCCCATCTCCTCCAATTTCAGCAGCTTAACGGCTGCTTGGAATTTTCAATCGGCAAAATCCTGAGACTCTCCCGCTACCCATTCGATGAAGGTCGTGGCGAGATAGCAAGATCCAATAGCCGAGAAACCCTACTATCCAATAGCCAACTATAGTAGCGGGCCCCCTACTATTCTATGGGCCCTACTATTCTAAGGGCCCTACTATCCTAAGGGGCGTGCCCCAGCAGGGGGAAATTCTAGTTTCTAATACGTCGAAATGTTACGTATATAGTCTGGACCTGCCATTATAGCTATCCTACCCTACCCTACCCTATGTAGTTGGGTAGATAAGCGGGTAGATAGGCGGACTGCATAACTCCCAAACTAAACTAAACTAACTAAACTGGTCCGCTTCCGTAACTGAACTATAGTTGCCCCTTCCGTCCAACTAAACTATAGTCGTGAATGCTTGCTTCAAAACAACCCTTCCGTCCAACTATGGTCGTGTTTCCGGGTTGCTTCCGGCCCTACTCAATTGTCGGGTTGGTCATCTATCTCTATCTCAGCCAATATCTGCCCTACCTCTATAGTCGGAGGGTGTGAGTGTAAGGGGTAGCCCTGCAGGGAGGGTGCCCCCGCTCCTCGTATCTCTGTCTCTATCTGTGTAAGTATCTGTCCGCCCTACCTCTATAGTCGTAGGTAGTATAGTCGTAGGTAGGGTGGGGCAGTCCCTCTGCTCTCTAGAGTAGGCAGGGTGGGGCAGTGGCTCTGCTCTCTAGAGTAGGGAGGGTGGGGCAGTGGCTCTCTAGAGTAGGGAGGGTGGGGCAGTCCCTCTACTCGGGGGGGTGGGGTGCCTTATTCTAGCAGGTTGATTAATTAAGGGTTAGAAGAGAAGGTAGTTGGTTTGTTGAACTCGGGGTGGCCCTGCAGGGAGGGTGACCCCGATGAACCCTTCCATCCAGAGAACGAGATAGCTGCCGAGAACTGGTTTGTTCGCTTCGTGGCGAGGCCCCACCCTCCTATATAGTTGAGTTGGCGATGGTTTGGATAGGAAGGATAGGGAGTGGGATAGGTGGAGAGTTTGGATAGGGCTCCAATCAAGGCCTAACAGCCGGCATAAATGCAGGGAGATAAATGCGGGGGCCCCTTTTAAGGCGCCCTTCTTTATAGAGTTGTTGGGCGGGGAGAAAGGCCCAAAGGCAATGGATTGGGCTTCATCCCTTCGGGGTTCAATAATGCAGAAATATTCCCACGTCTTCCCGAACATGGGGAGTCCGGGCATGATTGATCAATAGGCCGAGCGGTCGAGTCCGTATCTCCATCTCCCTATTGATAAGTATAGGTGTTTATCCCCTAGATGTAACCAGGCGATCTCCCCCGATCCACAGTTCCGCACCAGAGAGGAGAGCTGTGTATATAGCCGTAAGTCACGGGAAGAACCATGGTGCCGCAGCAAAAGTGGTTATCACATGATCCTCGGTAACACCAGTTCCCTATGCAGCACGTCGTTTTAGAACAACTCAGGGTGTGCATGCAGGGGGGCCCCTACTATTCTAAGGCCCTACAATCGAGATACCTCCCCGAACTATAGAAAGTTGGGGGGGCCCCGACCGAGCGAGATACCTCCCCGAATTCTAGAAAGTTGGGGGGGCCCCGACCGAGCGAGATACCTCCCCGAATTCTAGAAAGTTGGGGGGGTAAGGGGGGTGGTTGAGTAGTCACATGAATAACCAACCATGACCATACCTATGACGTCAACTCAAGACGCCATTTGCTCATGCTAGCAGAAACCACTAATTAAACCATTTACCTTAGAATAGTAGGGGCCCCCCCGCCCCAGAAACCACTCATTCAACCGGGCTATGGTATTAAGCAAAGCAGGCCATGACACTGTTTTTTTGCGGGCCATGAACTGCCCCTCTTTTCATGGCCGGGTCGAGCTCCTTTAATAGAATACTTGGGACCCCACCCCCCAACCCCCCCAATATAGTTGTTGTTAAATTGGAAAGGCCGCCTCTCGATTGCTGTTAGGCTCTGAGCTTTAAGCGGAGATACCTTGGTCTTGGAGCCCCCTACTATTCTATGGGCGTCATGGCCTGTAGCGCTAGGCGGCCGTTCCCGGAGCCACTATCGATATCACAACTACCAATATCATGCATGCCGGATTCTCATTCGTCGGATGGATCCCTGGAGATGGTTCCAATAGCTCATCTGCCCGAGTCAATGTAGTTGATCGACCCCATCCGGATAGGATGTGTAATGAGTCGATAATTCAGCCTATAGAATGGTAGGGGGATTGTTTCCTGAACCGGGGGTGTAGGCGGGGAAGGGAGTGAAAGAAAGTAAGGTTACGACGTTTTAGAGGGCCATCCGGTCATAGTAACTATCTCGAGAAACCCCAGGCCCCCCTGCAACAAGGAGGTATATGAAAAGGTATAGCTCTCCCTCAACCCCTGGCGAATAGTAGGGGCAATTAGAAGGTGTTCAGTTCAGTGGGCGAGATCGAGATTGAGTTCCAACGGGCGCATGGTAGTTATCCTTGGGTTGGTGCTCGCATGGGAAGGAAGAGAAGTTGGGATTATTCAGTTCAGTTGGGATAAGATAATTAATGAGCCACTTCATTGATGAATGAGCCACTTCATTGAAGTTGGGAAGGGAGTTCTAAACTATAGTTCCCTCTGCACGCACCACTGCACCGGGAATTCTATATAGTGATCAGGGAGCCATATAATTGTAAGGGAGCCGGGACCTCACTTTTGTTTGGATGGTACCGAGGGACCCATACTGAATTGATGGTGGGGTTACACCCCTGCACGGTTGGGAGGCAGGTTCAACTCTCAGTAACGAGGGAGGCAGGGAGATCGGATAGTGCTTCTGCCCTCAAAATTCTATGGCAACAACTATAGAGTAAAGGGCAGGGAGATCAAGGAGGCAGGGAGTGAAAGAAAGTCTTCTCTGGCCTGAACCCAGCCGCCCGGCATCTGATCAGGGATACTGCCCTTCCTCCCGAGGAGCGGAGGATGGGCCCCTACAATTCTATGGGTAATTAATGCTTTCGGCCGGGGCGCTAGTTCTAGAATCGAGCTCGCCCTACAATTCTATGGGGGGCTCTTCGGGGGGGAACTATCTCGAATCGATCTATCTTTATTAGTTGGTGATGCAGCTATCACTGGCATCTCTACGTAATACCCCTACCCCTCTCCCCACCCCCTACTTTCACACGAGGGAAACAAATAAGAGATAATAGGCATCTAGACGTCACATTTGCAAATCTATAGCCGTACTCTAGTTCGGGACTACCATATAAAACTATACTAGCAACCGGGGGTTCCCCTAACTTAGGAGAATTCTAGGCTGCCCCTACTCTAGAATTGTGCTGCCCCTACTCTAGAATTATGCTGCCCCCCTTCTAGATTATTCAAGAATATGGGTGCTGGAAAACTGCTGCTGCCCAACAGGGTAGTGCTGAACTATAGCTATAATTGTGCTTCACTATAGCTATCTAGAATTGTGCTTTCAACAGATTATAGACGTAACATTCCTATCATCTCTCATTCCTAATCTCAGATCTGGTGCGTCAGTCATAGGTTAGCTTAGTTCAGCCATTCTCTACGGAACATCGCCCGATGTAATGAAATGCGACTCTCAGATCACTTTATTCAATGAGCGCCCCCATACAAATGGCATTTCCAAGCTAAACTGGAAAAACAGAGTTGGGTGGGTTTTAGCTTGGAGTTAGCTTGGGCCAAAACCAGTGGTTTTGGTTTTTGACTCGGGGCGGCGATCATGACAATTTCTGTTTGTTGGGGAGCGATCACGATCTTTGATTCGTGATCCCACCTAACACTATAACCCCTATTATTAGTGTTACTTTAGTAGGAGGGTTACGCTTATGGCTTGTTCCTATGAACCTTGGATCAAACACATTTCAGAAACCGTAGCGAGCAACTATCTATAATTGATGCGCCACCTCTATCCTCAGGATCGGAGTATATAAGGCAATTCTAGATAGTTGTTTCCCAGGCTTTAGAGATGTGGGTACAGTTTCAATCCGATGTTGTTTCGTCATGTACAGTCTAGCAGGCAGATGGGCGGTTACGGCGAGGGAGGGGTGAACAGAGTTAGCGATCCTCTAATCTGCCCAACCAGCATACTAGATACTGCCCTTAGAGCGGCTCTCCTATTAGGTGCCCCGCACTGACGAGTGAGGTTGTGGAGCTCCCATCCGTGCATGCCAGTCCGTTCAGCAGTATGGATATCTCATTCATGATCATCCCAATGAGGCAACTTGAGAACCACCCTATTCTAGTTGTTCTCAATAGAACCCTACCTATAGATAGTTGAGTTGCTATTAGAGTTGTTGTTCTCGAGATCAGAGTAGTTATTTCTAGTTGTTCTCTCGAGAAGAGAACCAACCCACCGGATAGAGATCGTGATAAAATTATTAGGGCAATGATAACTATAGATAGTTTCCCACCGGGCAGGCATGTTACGTATATAATCTGAACCCCCTACTATAATCAGAATTAATTAAGAATTATAGGAAAGGGTGTGATGAAGAAGATAATGGCAGTTGGGTGGGCTTCTACTATTCGCCCGCATATAATAGTAGGGAATAGTAGGGCCCTTACAACTATAGTTTCCCGCCCACAACTATAGTAGTTCTTCCCGGGCCCCTACAATTCTATGGGATAAAGTTGGCCCCTACCATTATTCTATAGGCTAGTCGGTATATTATTGTGACCTGCCCCCCGGGGGGAGGGAATAGTTGTTCTTTCGTCCCCCGGCCGGGTAAGGGCTAGCAGGATGGGAAACTCCCCGCCCGGGCCGCCCTACAATAATCTACCTCCCAGGGGGGCCCCCTTTTCTATTCTTCTCGATTCTATACGTAACATGCCCACCCCCAACTATCCCCAAGAGTCTCCTCCCACCCACAAGAATCTGTTTAGGGGGCCCCGGCAACTAATCTTCAATTATTATTGGGGGGGCCCGGGGGGGTAGATTAATTGGGGGGCTATGGGAATTGGGAATCTGAGGGGGGGCCAACCCTAAGCTAGTATAGGGGGGCATCCCTACTATTTCTAAGGGGCCGGGGGGTGACGGGGGCTTCACCTCTACTAAGTTATGATCCGGGACCAGAAGCTGAAGGGCAAGCATCACTTCCTATCCTAGCTTCTACCTTTGCCTCTGTCACCTCTGCCCCAGCAGGCTGGGTGGGAGGGAATATTATTTGGTAGGATTGACACTGTTTGTTTCTCGGTCAATTGGATATGCCGTATATTGGTACTTCAACGGATACTTCCACTCAATCCCTTTAGAATAGTAGGGGCCTCTGCCTCTGTTGCTAGTGGTGCTTGCTCTTATGCTGTTGGTGGATCGACGTCGAACTAGAGAATCTGGCACTCGAACTGGGCCGCTAGAACAAGTTCTCAATCTAGAACTGCCCCCGGTGCTTGCTTCCCTGCCGCTGGTGGGACTTCTCGCTATGGATCTTCAATTGATGTAACTACTGCTCGATCTAACGGCACGATCTGGTGCTAGAAGCTCTGGTTCAAATGCTTATGTTCCTGCCTATGCCTTTGATGGTGTTTTATCTGGATTTGCCCCTACTAAATCTGAGGGGGGGGCCCTACCCCCGGTTGCTAGTATAGTTTTGAAAGGGGAAAGGGGAAACTGGTCCATCCACTCCAATGGGTTCTAAGGCAAGGTCCACTTGCTCTGGGCGCGCCCTACCCTAATTAGAGTTGAAAAAGGAGAAGAAAAATAGTATAGGTCGGGGGCCCCATAGAATTGTAGGGCAACTGGATCAGGATAAACTTACTTTCGAACTGCCCCCTACTTATCTATAGGCGACTGGGTCAACTCGGTCTCTATGCTAGCTCTTGATCTAAATATAGAACTTCAACTGTTAGATCCATTGGACGGTAGCTGCTTGCCTTAGCTTACCTTACCATAATATATCTATCTATAAAGTGACCATCCCAGCCCAAGGACAAAAGCACTCACCGGCGAGGCCCCCTACCATTCTATAGGCGGGGGCGGGTGGGAGCCCCTACAATTCTATGGCATCGGGGTTGTGTTGGGGAGGAGAGTTTCATAACTACCATTAATTGCTAGGGTAGGGCCTATATATCTATGGCTAGGGCCCTACTCATTTTCTTTCGCATCTTTCACATTCTTGGTCCGCCGATCGATCGATTCGACGATCATATTACGTAGAGAATCGGACGTATAAGCCTTGTCCTAGAAGACCAAGAGAGAAAGATCGTATGCACCATGATTACTCCAGTTTCTTAAGTTTCTTACGCAGGTAGGGCCCCCTACCCCCTACCCCTACCCCTACAGGCCCCTACCCCTATATTGAAAGGGTGCCGGGCCCCTTTTAGATTATTGCCAGGGAAGGTAAGGGCTAAGGGAAGGGAAACTCTAATTTGAGAGTTTGAGAAGGCTAGCAAGCAGCAATGTTACGTAGAGATTGCCATAAAAATAGTAGGGACTGCTGTCTAGAGAAAGCGCCGTTGCCATTAGAATAGTAGGGCCGGTGGGTAATGCTAACTGACCATCCAGACGAGTTGCCCTACTATTCGGCTGGGAAGATGCGAATGTTAGCAGGGGACAGGACCGGGTAACCTTCCTTCCGGATAGAACTATCTCCCTTCTGGGCTTCGGCATCTACCGTAACCGGCCCATATAATTTGAGGGCAACCGAATTCAACGCCCATTGAATTGCCCATAGCCCTACCCTTAGAATAGTAGGGGCCAGGGTAGGGCCTCCCATCCTATCTGAGGTTATCCCTCATCCTCCTTGTGTCGGATGGTCAGGGAAGACTAATCGGCGGGGTGGCCATCCTGTTCCGGGGGTAGAACCAGTTGACCATTAGAACAACTTTTTGAATTCTCAAACCCCTACCTATTGTTTATTGCCGGCTATGGGGACAAAGAATGTTAGGTTCTCGCTCGAACAATCCCCTAAATAAAAAATAGGCTCATTGCCGGGAACTAGCTTAACCAGCGACCTCGTTCAGGTAGGAAGTTGAATTCTACCGGACCATCCAATGGAAGGTATACAGTTAACACGGTTCAATCAGCAGGAAAGAAGTCCCATTATTCTATAGGCAACCGGACCGTGAGTGCCATCCTATCACCCCCAGGCAAGAAAAAAACAAAGAAGTTCAGGATGGACAGTGGGAAGAATAGCTAGTCGATGCCGCGGGATGGGTAGGGCCCCACCATTCTATAGGTAGTCGGGTAGATGCCATTCGTGGGAGGAGATAGGATAGATGCCGTTGCCTATAGATAGTAGGGGCCCAGCCGTTGAACTATTCTCCCGATAGCCATAGAATTTTAGGGGGGGCCCTCCCCTCTATAGTTCCCGGTTCTCCATCCCGCCATCCGTTCACCCCCGCCTAATCGTTGATAACCGAATAGCCATATGGAACTCCCAAGCAGAAGGTGCATCCGAATTAGTTTATCCCTCCATCCAGAGGAAGGAAGATTGCCTAACCGGAAGTCCAGTATCTTCTATATATATAGTAGGGACCAAAACCAACTCCAGAGAACCACCCTAAATCGCCCAACGAAGAGTAGGGGCCACCAGTGGTGGAAAGAGAACCAGTGGCCAAAGCCCCATAGAATTGTAGGGCGCCTTTCAAATAGTAGGGGGGGGC
This sequence comes from Cryptomeria japonica, assembly GCF_030272615.1. Classification (NCBI taxonomy): domain Eukaryota; kingdom Viridiplantae; phylum Streptophyta; class Pinopsida; order Cupressales; family Cupressaceae; genus Cryptomeria; species Cryptomeria japonica. Next base: position 260,910 of record NW_026728844.1, on the reverse strand, counting down.
CCCCTGTCAAACGAGCCCATTCATTTTGACCGGGAGGTGGTCTAGGCCACGCGACATCGGTTAGGGGGTATTGGGTTACTCGAGCATCCCTCCTGGGGCCTACCTTTGGGGGTTCAGGATGGAGAAAACCCCCTCCCGATCTACACCCGATTGATGAATAGTGAGATTATTCTTGTCTTCATCCGAGTAGCTCCTCGTGAATTGACTAGTTCCTTTCTGAGAGCGCCCTTTACTCTATTGGGAAACAGCGACCCCAATCCGAGGGCGAGAACTTGCAAAGGACCCCCCCGTAGGGCTCGATCATGAAGAGATGCGAGAAGCCTACTATTCTAAAGGGGTGGTGTAGTATATAGAAGAGATGCGATAAAGAGGTGGTATAGTTTGGCTCCCTCCAACCGGACCGGAAAGCCCTATATATCTATGGCCGCCGTGATCGGAAGAAAGTCACTCGACTGCTCCCTATATATCTATGGCCGCCGTGATCGCCTACAAGAAACAATTGGCACTCGACTGGCCCTACAAGGGCATCGATTCGTTCGTCCCTGGTCATAGAGCGCCTATATTTTTGAGTTGACTCCATCGCCCCACTGATCGATGCTCCCATATGGCTATCCAGTCAACGAGGAGCCTAAAAATGATAGGGAAACAACTCGTTCATTAACTATAGTTGTCCCTGGTGAACTCCCAACGGTGCCCTACTATCTAGTTGGAACACGGGAAGGAAGTAATTAGTTTATTCGCATGGCCCCTCCCCCCCTCTATATCGTTAATGAAGGTAGGCTTGAGTGCCCGGTGGAGCAAACAAAGTTCTTTCTCGCCCACAGAGTTATTTCTCGCCAACCGGAAGTTTATTCTACTCCCTAACCGTCGACATTCTCTTTATTAGATTATGAGACGATACGAGATTAGCGGGTAGTAGGGAATTGTGGAATATCACAGCGAGAAAACCTGGTGAGGCACTCATAGACCATGTTGACCCTACAGAAGATGGCCAACTAAGTTGGAGAAGTGGGTGGCAGCGAGACAGAATTCCAGAAGTCAGAGGTGGATTTGGCCGGGAGATGGGAAACCATGAACTGGCTACAAGAAGAGCGGGGTGGCGCCAGCCTTCAGAGCAAGAAAAGTATTCGGAGTCAGTAGAGCATCCCATGTGAAACTGCCTAGGTTTGATGGGCAGAATGACTTACTTGGTTATTTGGAGCAGATGGTTCGGGTATTCACAGATGAAGGGACCATATTGGAAGCATTGGATGACACTCTTTTGGGGACACCTGCGGCCACCCACTAGAAACATATTGTAGACTGGAATGCTTTTACAGAGATTATACATCATAGATTAAAGGCGCCGGACCAGGAGGAGCTGATCATACGATGCAAAGGCAAAAACCCACCGGCTAAACATATAGATCATTGTCTGGCGGCGTGGAAGGGAATGGGGATCGAGAACAAGATTCTATTGATGCAGAAAAAAAACTGGATTCTGGGGGGCCTGGTACATTGAGCAGGAGTTTAGAAGAGAAACCAGATGCTGGGACGGGATGTTAAACATTTGAGTCCTATGACCCAAATCTTATCCATTTTCGCCGGCTGATCAGACTATTCTCCGAGAGCTCCTGTTCACCCTTAACTCGTTTTTGAATGGAGAAGGAAATGACTATGGATAAATACAAATAGCGTAGCTTCAATAGAAATTCATTCTTTGCATAGCTATAGAGAAAGAAGGTTGCCTCTCCGTTCCCTGGAGCCCCAGACTGGGTTATATAAAGAAACGCTGGCTAGGCTAGCTATAATCAATCAACAGTTTCTTAATTGTCTGTTCCTACAATCAATGGAAATGGTAACTTCAATGCATCTCTTCTCCAGGCATCTCTTCACCTAGGCAGAAATATAGAAAGGGGGTCTTGTCGCACCATAGCTGTGGATAACCAAAGTCGGAAATCGTGTGTTCGATTTGTCAGATCAAATAGAAACATCCCCTTACCTAAAACTCTAATTCTCTCGCTCCCGCCCACCCGGATGAAGTTGGGGTTGGCCAAACAGAATCCCTTTGATCCGAAGCCTTAGCGGACCTTAGAGTGTCGACTGCACTGCTATCTCCCAAGCATTCAATCGCAATCAACCGGTTATCTAATCCCCCCCCACCCGATCTGCCTTCTTTGCTTTGCCGGAGCCCCATAGCAATGTCGCTCTTATCCACGTATCATCCAATCCAGTTGACCAACCAAGCAAACAGCCCAGAGCAGGAGAAAATCCAACAAAGCTTCTTAAGGGTTAATTAGTCAGATTCTCTACGTCCTATCGGGGGCCTACAACTACTATTATTGGAGGAGGCCCTACAATAATCTACCTCTGCATGCACCGGTGCAGGGGGGCCGCCCTCAACTAATAAAGTTACGCCACCTGCCAGATAAAACTAGACTAGCAACCGGGGGCCATGTTACGTATAGAATCTTAACCCCCCTCCCCCTACCCCTACGGGGCCAGGGCCCGGGGCTAGCCCCATAGAATTGTCGGGGCCCCTGACGGAGGAGATAGAAGAAGGGGTGGGTGGCCCTTCAAAATAGTAGGGGTTGTGGGCCCCCTACCCCCTACTATTCTATGGGATAGGACGTAGAGAATCTGCCTTTAGAACCATTATAGGCAACAACTCTAAGAGAACTAATAAAGCACCCTTCCTTCATAGTACGTTATTTCCGTGTGCGATCGAGCCCCTACTAGACTCTCTATAGGGTACTCGAGCGGAATCCTGACAGTTCAGATTACGGGCCATAATAAACTCTAGGCATAATAAACTCTAGGCTAGAGTTTATTATGGCATCTGAATGCCCTACTATTTTAGGCAAGGTTACGGAGTCAACTATTTCTGATAGCCCTACTCTTTTTTGTTAAGGTGATCCCGTAATCTGCCCATGGCGAATAGTAGGAATGAAGCCCTACCATTCTATAGGTTATCCCGCCCCTGAGCCCGGAACTTAATGAAATGTGCGGATTCCGTTTCTAGACAAATCTTTCTCGAAAGGTTATCAATAATCTAAAAGGGGCCTTCACGCCTACGGGCAGGTAAGTGGGGAGAAAGGCATTTTTCTAGAAACCTTCCTTGATAGTTATTAGATCCCCCGAGTTTTTTTGCGTGTCTCGCTGCAATAAAGTGGATAGGGAAGCGCTATAGCATGGACATCTTTGAAACCTTCAATCTCAGAAGCCCCTAATCCCTAGTGCAGAGATATAGGCGCCTAGCTTGCTTTCGTCTAGCAAAAGAAAATGCTTTGAATCTTGTCACTTAGTCATTCTGAATATTGAATACGTAATTAGCCCTCTTCGCAAGTGTTGATTCCAGGAAGTTAGTTGCCTTCAGGCGGAACTAGCATGGGGCGTGTTCTCACCGTTACTGGTATTTAGGAAGAAGAATGAACCCGGCCGGCAGCCCTTTCATTTTCGATACGGGCGGCTACGGAATCATGTTTTCACCGCTCCTCCAGTGTTTTAATCAGGCGACGTATCGTATGTATATGGGTAGGGTTCAATCACCCTATTATCCGACTGAGACAGGCACACGATGGATCCGAACTATCGCATGATGCCCTAATTACAAATGGCAACTGGGGAATCAATTCGTAGATGGAATAGCTAGCTGGGTCGGGTCCAATCCAATTCATAGCTCCTCGTAGTGCGGAAATAAAAGCAATTTTCATTTCTAAATCGATTAAAGGGCCCGGTTCAATTGAATCATCGGATTTAGATAAACGGATTATTCATTCGGGGTTGAGCCGGATGATTTATTTATTGGTTCCCGCTGGAGATGGAAATGGATATTTCATTGGGATCCCTACCATTATCTGACTAAGACAGGCAATCTCTCATTAACATAGGCGCATGAATGTCTGTCTGGCAATCGGGAACCGATTGGCTTTTGGGTGGCAGAAGGGGGTCCATGCCGGTCTGTCCGGGGCAAACGTATCCAATTGGGGGTATCATATAGATCGGGGGATTACTGTTGGCTCCTTAGCTAGAGCAAGCATAGCAAATAGCATATATAAATGTGCATAATCATTGGAATAGTAAGTTCGGCGCTGACTCGGCGAGAAAGAACCGGGGCCGCTGGGCATGTAGAAGAAATAGAAAGGTGGCCCTTGCATGTGCCAGGAGCTCCCCCGTCACTCATGCCCTAATTGAGATTCTCTTTGGCAGTTGCCTACCATTAACTCAGGATCACTATCTCTTGCCGCGTTCCCTCCTAATAATAATGAATGGTTAAAGCGCAGGCTACCGTACCAGGAAGATCGTAACTGGATCCAACTTATCTAGCTTAGTCACTGTCTCCTTTTCTCGGAAGGTTCTATAAGCACTACTAAGCGCATGAGCCCATAGTTACATAATCCGTGAATAATCATGCTATCAATACTTTATGGCCCCAATTGCCCCCCCCGGGAATCACTAAGCTGAGGAAGAAGCATGGGAATGAGAAGTTACCATTGACTAATGGTGGTGGATGCCACAACGCGATAGTCCGACACTCCCAATAGATTGGGGTATGAGCCCGGGCACTAGATCAATTATTATCGTTCAATTACAAGATCAGAATTGCATATTCTCTACCCACAATTACAAGATCGGAATTACACTAGATGCCTCAGCCAATAGATGAAAAGGTTCTTCTATTTGTTGACTCAACCGTTCACCGCCTATCCCAACTAATCCATCTTGGAAAATCTCGAAAACACCACTATCTCGTTCCATGGATACGATGGCACGTGATTGGGGTCCTATGGATTAGTAATCCCCTTGGTTAACGGGTCTCTCCGCACTCTAGAGAAATCCCCCTCCCGGTTTCCTACACATAAATTATCCCCTTGGTTCCCCCTCCCATAGACTTTGGCACTTTCCCTCCCATCCGCACTAGACGACTCACACTAGATCAAGCAGTTGGAAGACCTAGACTTCCCTCCCTTTCCTGTTTTCCCAACCTGGCACAATTGAGATCAAATTGCGCTTGCCGTAGGGGGATCAGTACCATTAATTATCTCCGGGGCATAAGTCAGCTTCATCGGCTTGATAGGTGGGCTTCTACCCTCGCTTATGGATCAACATCCATAGGAACTGTGCCTGGAGAATCTGCTACTGGTGGTTCTCAAAATGGAAGGAATGCAGCATTAGTCTTTATTATTTATTAATGTATTATTGTGTTCTATTTATTGGATCTATTTATTACATGTACATGTAATGTGCCATAACCTAGGGCTTAACACACTTGCTGGAGGTTTTGAGGTGCATGAGAGGGATTGTCATGTTCATAGGTTGTTAATATCCCTACGTGGGTTGTTACCTATACCATGAGATTGGTATTTGAGGATTAATGAGTTGACTGGTGCACACTTCTATCTTTATGATTTTGATAGATCTGATCCACTTGTATTAGCCTTGTATGGAGATATGAATATCTTTGCAGGACATCATAAATAGCTCATGATGTGGTGTCTATTGATTTTGTCCTGTGATATTGACATGAGGGACATTGGAGTTTGGCAGGTTGCTTATGATTCAAGGTTATGTTCCTTTATATTCACAAGTGGTCAACATTCTTTGGGGGTTCAAGATGTTGTGATAGCATCCTGTGATGGATGGGTGATAATTCCTTTTTAGGAGACATTAGTTGATTCCGAGATTGTAGCAGGTATAGATTGACAAGTGGCAGGTTTGGTGGAGTTGTAGAGGGAGTCTATAGGTGTTGGTGAGAACACTATCCTTGTCAAGAGGGAGTGTTAGCTTTCTGGGTTACTCTGAAAGCATTTACACCATGTTTGGGGGTGCTTCATAAGATTTGGGGTACACGGTGTATGATTATCTCCTAGATGTTTCGTGATGGATTTTCACATTGGAGATGGATTACTCAGTGATTGCTTAATCTTAGTTGGATGCTTACATGGCATTCTTCTTTAGGTAATTGGAAATCTTTAGACAATTTGGTGACATTCTTCATGCGAGAAAGGAGGAGGTTTCTTGCTTGGAGAACGCTTTTCACTAGAGGAGGAGCATTTGGCATTCAGGAGGAGAGTGTTGAGCACTAGACAACATGGGGTAGCTTGGATGTTTGCATGGAGGCATGGAGCTGACTTGGGGACACCTAGGTTGACAGTGTTCATGTAGGGGGAGTGGACCCAGTGGAGCACATGGCTTAGGAGGAGCGTTCGAGTCCTTAGAGGCTTGGAGGAGGAGCATTGGACACATCTTGTGGAGTGCCATTGCATTGGAGACTTTCTTGTGTACGACATCACCTTGGAGCTTGACATGTGTACCCTTAGAGTGAAGCGCCCCACATGTGTGAGCCTGCTTGTAACTATGTAGGTTGCTTGTAAGGTTTGAGGCTGACATATGTATTGTTGGCCTGTAATATATATATATATAGAGGAAGGAGAGAGTCTTTTGATTCTAATAATTAGACTCTTTTCATTTAGACTTGTCTTCTTGCAGTAAGGTGCTAGGGTTCGTGTGGAAACCCTAGGATACGTAATGAAATCTGGAGAGGATATCTTTGTTTTAAGCTTGCTCTTGAGAAATGCTTGGGCTTATTATTGTGAGATAGACATTGTAGATGATGATCTCTTTGTGTATTCTTATTTGTACCATCTCTCTTGTCTTGAAGTGCTAGGGTTTATTGGAGGATTCTTTTAGATTGAGAGGGCCCTAAGAAGGCCAGAAGATTAGGATTTGGTGTTAAACCATAGGGTTTGACTAGTTGAAGAAGAGAAGAGAAGACATCTTTCCAAGGAGTCTTGCTCATGTTGATGCTTATTTGTGGAGAATCTTTGGCAGAGCTAGGGTTTTCTTGGTTTTCCCTACCGTATTCTAGCAAGCGCCCCTTATAAGCCTACGGGCAATTCCCAACTACCAGCCGCCCCGACCGAGTCTATGGGCATTAGCCGGATTCTATACGTAACATGCCCCCCTTTCGGCGAATCCTCCCTCCCACCCTTCATCGGCACTATTCAATTTGCCAACCTCTCCCGCCTCCCCTACCTCCTTTGGGATAAGAAAGTTCCTCTCCTCAGTAGGCATTTAATTGAAAAGTTGATCTCACAGAGGAGCGCCATCACCCCCTGCATGTGGGAGGCATAATTCTGTTCGTGGGAGAAATATTGCTCCCACCCACCAACTCTAATTGGAGGGAGGGGGCCCCCTACAATTTTCTAGGACGTATAGAATCGAGCCCTATTATTCTATTATTGTCTAGCCCTCTAGTTGGGTGGGAGAGAGAGAAAAGAGAAAGAGAGGGAATCGGGCATCAACTAATTCTATACTACACATGCCTACTATCCTTGTGAGGTCAAGTAATGAGTGGAATCGGGTAGGAACGCCGAGTGGGCAGGAATTTTATATGATCGAAAAGTCCCATAGAATAGTAGGGGCCACCCACCCCAGTCTTCACGGGTACGAGGATGTATCCTTTTCGGGAAAGGGCAGGAATGGCAACAATGGAAGCAGCAGAGGCTGGGATGGCTAGGGATTCAATCAAATACTCTCCTTCCGGTCTCCTGCCGGTGGTGGGTGATAAGAGCAATCGCTATCCCAATGAAATACTTATTCCTTCTACGGTGGATATCCGGATCGGAAAGAAGGCTTTGATCCACTCGACCAGAGCATCCTCCCGCTCCTATAGCGGATTGGAACTTCTATTCCCGCCCCTACAATTCTATGGTAGTTCCTCCCACCCACCAACGGGTTTACCGGTTCCAGTTCCAGATCCGGACCCAGAACCAAAAGCAGTTCCGAAAAAAACGAGTGACCAAGTGGCAGTTTCAGTTCCATGCCCAGTTCCGGCGGGTCCCTGACCAATTCCATAGGTCCGGATGCACCAGTAACAAAGTGCCGCATCCGAGCGAGGTTGAGTGGCTGATCCGGCAGCCCCCGCATGATCCAGGAATGGAGCGGTTCGAGATGCTAGAGCAGTTCCATATCCCTACGGGCGGGATCGAGATCGCCTAGAAATAGTAGGGGCCGACGTCCATGAGCGAGCCGGAGATCCAGAGCCATAGCCAGTTCTCGTTACCCCCAGAGCCTCTCGCCAGCTACTTCTATGTAGCAGTGGATTAAGCAGTTCCTCTCGTCGCGGATCCGAAACACCTGTGGGCCCTCTTTTATATTATTCAGGGATGTATGGAGCGGAACCAAAGCGAGCGGGGGCAGAGGCAGTAGCGCGAGAGTCAGTAGTTCCAGGTCCATATCCATGATATCCGAAGCCGTAGGCAGAACTAGAATCTAGAATTGTTTCAGTTTTTGATTCCGTCGATCGGGACTCACCGATAACGAAGTAGTGAGCTGTGGGAGCACACCCACTTATTATTCCCATGGAACAACCCCTATCAATGTCGAATTGAGAAATCGATGAAGGGCGAGAGAGGCCCTAGAGGCTTGGCTCGCTTTAATCGGCGGCATACATTCGATACTTGCTATCCCTACTTCTGTTCAGTCCCAGTCAGCCCGGAATAGAGCCAGCATCCCCGACCAGTGGTTGAACAGTCGATCAAGAGCAATGCATTCCATTCCCTGCCTTTGCCCGGTTCGAAGCGGATCTTCTCCATCCATGCCGGCCCCCTTCTTATATACGGATCAAGTACTGGCCCGGCGTTCTACATCCAAGCATTCGGGGGGGATAGAGAGAAGAGCGGTGATAAGCCCTTAGAGCAATAGATAGGATCGAAGGGGCCGGAGTTGAATCAATCCGAACATCCATCCGGCGTGCGGTGAGTGCTTCTCCACATGCGCCTGCGCTGAGGCACTTGTCTTATTTATGTCAATTCGAGCTGTGCGTTGGTACTGACTAACGATGGGGGGCAGGCCCTATAGATAGTAGGGGCTTAAAACCCAGGGCTGCGACCAACAACCGAACCCCCGTAGGGCGGTAGGGGGGAGGAAGTTCTCCCGCCCCCCCCCTTGCAGATGGTAGAGACGGACTCAGGATCCTTCCCTGGTCCCGGCCTTACCACCAACCCGAAGTGGAGATGGGAATAAGAGTGCCGCGAGCCCGTATTGAATGAGGGATCGAGGCTAACCATGGAAGGAAAGGACACAGACAGGGGGGAGTGCACCTCGTTGACCAACCACCAAAAAGGTAACCAGCAAACTATCTTATAGCCGGGTCGGTGCCGGGGTATCGGTATACCCTCTTTCCCACGAGGTCGCCTGACTGCAACCATTAACGAGACATCAACAGAGATTCAAACGAAGTCTAAAACATCATTCGTTGCAGATCAGGTCTAGGCTGGGTCACCAGATTGGGGTCATGTGCGCCGTTGGGGATGATGCCAGATATGCCATAGTGCTCATTCAGCTTTACCAGCCGGAACAATTTCTAAGGGCACGATCGATTCAGGGGCAGGAGTCCATCCTGGCACATTTCGATACCCCACTTCTATAGGATGTCATACATTCTCATGATGGGGTGGCGACGTGCATAAACAGGTTACTATCCGGGTCACCCAAGATATGTTATTGAGCCACCAGCATCAATGGTTGTTTACCCCGATCCAGTTGCTCCAGTCGATTCAGCAGCAGTTGTTTCTGTTGCTTCTGTCGCGTCCGTTGATTCAGTCAACTAAGCAGTCGGCCTATAGAATGGTAGGGAGTCGGTTGTTTAAGCCATTGATGCAGCAGTAGATTCGGTGAGAAAGCGCCAGGACCAATCGCATAAGCATTTGCCAGTCGCATATCCATATGGAGTACCTGCATCCAGTCCAGCATCTGCCCATGGGGCAGAGGATCTTAAGTAGCAGAGTAGTAGCTAAGGCGGTTGATCATGCTTATTCTGTTGATCCAGATCCAGGGAAGAGCTAGAAGGAGCAGGAGAAGGGATTTTACCACATTTGAATAGCAGAGGCATCAGCGGGTCAAATGGATTCGTATCTAAATCGTCCGTCGAGGGCACCGGATCCGGGAGCGGATGGAAAGGGAGGAGCAGAGGATGGGTCCCCACTCTCTATCGAAAGCTGCTATTAGCTACTGTAGGGGCCCTCCCGGAACTATAGTAGCTTCCCTCCCACCCCGGGTGGGTGGGACCTACCTATAGTGTTACGTATAGAATTGGGCATGTTACGTATAGAACTCAATTTTGAAACTGGTATACTCTTCGAGTAACTATATCTGGGATCTCTCTATAGTAGCTCTTCGAGCTTCCACATCTATAGCTGTTGCACATCTATAGCTGTTGGAGTAGTTCCGATTAGATTATATACGTAACATGCCGGAACTCGAGTCTACTCTTCGAGTAGAGAGTTACTCGAAGAGCCCTTATCCCCAACTCCGAGTAGACAGTTACTCGTCTGAGGATGGACTATCCATCGACTATCATATCTATAACCCAATGTATTACATATGTAATAGGGAGTTGGAGTTAGAGATAGGCCAACGGCCCTGTATATATGACTCACTCACTCGACCCCCGGGTCGGGATCTACCATCCATATATCTAGAGGGGAGGCGTCGGGAGAGGGGTAGTTGGATTGGAGTGGACGCCGTCGATATGAGATGCTTGGAGAGCCCTCAATTGATTTCTATATGGCGCCCAGATCTATATAGTCTATTGGGGGAGGGGGTCCTCGGCATAGCGATAGCAGCATAGCGAGCTCGGCAATCTCTATTCTGGCTCAGCCACTTCACACTGTGGGTAGGGAGACTCTCGACTCTCGACCGACAGTTATAGTTCTTTCTGCTCGGGGGGGCCGAGGGAGTATAGACGGGGTCAGTGCCCCACCCCATAGTCAGTTAGGGCCCATGGGGGTTGGGGTCGAGGAAGAGTTCTATATACGGATGGGGGTTTTCTATAGTTCCCATAGCCCATAGATATAGAGGGAAGGGAGGGTGCCGGCCGGCCCAGATACTATATATACCTCTCAATCGGGAGGCCGAGGGGGAGGAGGGCTATTTATAGAGTATCCTATATAGCTGAGAAACGTAGGAAGGAAGGGCTGCCCCAGAGTTGGGAGGAAGGGCCGAAAATAGGGGATGGGTGGGTGGGAGGAAAGGACCCCGCTACTCTCTTTATAGATTCTATATTCTATATGAGGGTATACGACCCATATGGATGGGGGATGGGGGATGGGAACAGGGAGATGGGAACAGGCGGGCGGCTCCCTCCCGATAAGAGATGGGATGGGTGGGGTGGAACGCATCGACTCGACTGGTGACCGCTGGTTGGATTTAGATTAGTCGGCACTCACCCAACTATCAATTGTCGGGGGAGGAGCCTATAATAGGCTGTATATCGCTGGACCCACGGGTATAGTTGTCCTGGGCTCGACCCCCGATGGGGAGAGGAGAGCAGAGCGGTTATAGTCTAATCGAGGGGCGGGCATACGTTATAGTCGGGCAGATGGCTAGTTCAATCCGGGGAAACAAACCCATCTATCTATGCCGCCAACTATGCCGCCCGGGCTCTAATAATAATGATTCAGTTACCGTCTCGTTACGAAGATGGAGATAGAGAGGAAGGGACCGTGGGGCTTGCGGTTTCGTCCATGACACGGGTTTGAGTCCAGGGCGTTACTTCGATAGATAGCGGTAGAAATCGCCCTATCCCTATCCCGGTGAGAAGTTGGAGATTGGGAACTCTTTTCGGGGCAGTGGACTAACCGGGATTCGCGTTCGTAGTTTGATTCGGTTTCTTCGTCGGGGGTTCAGTAGGGGGCCGAGAGGGAAATGGCTTCAGGATCATCATCGGGGGGCAGGCACTCGACCGACTACTTGAACATAAACGGAGTGAAGGCGATCGCCCAGGGTAGGGAGAGAAGGGCCCGGCACTATAGCTAGAATTCCCCCCCACCCGGGTTGGAATCTCTTCCGTATTCGTGAAACCGGGGAGCTAAAGATCCGTTCCATTACACCACATACGGCATTAATATCGGTTGAGCTATCTCCATCTCGGCGCATAGCATAAATGACCTCTCCCTTCTGTAGTCGCCCCACCTTTAGATAGTAGGGGGTAGTAGGGGCAGCCGAAACTGCTACCGGCCCAGTTATATAAAGGTAGGGGGCGCTCAGGAGTCATTTGCACCAATCCTGTGGTTGAACACACCAGCGTCTCGATCTTATCCGTGTTTGTCATCAGCCGCAGCTCACTAAATTGTTCCAACCCCCCCGGCCCGAGGCGGTTGGATCATAAGATTGTTCGCTTCATTCTGCAGTCACGGATGAAACTTTTGATCATCAAGTCAACCGGACATGGCATGGCATCACATGCATGCCCTTCTCTTGTTACGTAGAGAGTAAGTGATGCATGCAGTCCATACCATACCATACTCTCTACGTAACAAGAGTGGTCTTCCCCGGGCGAGTGCCCTCTTCTTCAGCTGTTCAATGAGATCGCATACAAGTCCGAGTGCCTGCTCGGACTAGAATAAAGAAAGGTCGAGCCCCGGCCGGATATAGTAGAAGTATCACCAATCCCCGCATCTATAGCTATTATAGAGGGGTGGGGGGCGCCCCCTACTCTATTTGCCCCCCAGTTTAGATAGTTTGGGTCGGCCGAGCGCATGATTGATGCCCAGTCGACCATTCGCCCTACCTATATTCTTGGATTGATCGAATAGTTCATACACCCAACAGAGACGAGATTGACTCTATCCAGCGTGCCCTAGGGCCCAGCGCATCCAACCGTTGAAGCTTGCCCTCAACTTTAGCCCCCCACCGGGCCTATGCCCCCCACCCATCCCCACACACAGTTGGATTTGCCCAACTTCTTGAATCCTCCCACTGCACCGGAACTATTGTTTCCCACCCACCCGCATAGGCCTCCCACCCGTCACTTTCCACCCACCCTATAATTCCCTCCCATCCCGATAGCAACTTTCTATTCCACCCGGGCACTTATAGTCCCACCCAACCCCGGCTATAGTTGGCTGTTCCTCCCACATAGTTGGCTATTCCACCCACCCGGTTCCCCGGATTAACCTCCATGAGCACCCAGCAGTTCAAGAATAGATTGATCCACCACCTAGACCTGCATCAGGAAAGTGCACGCATCCAGATCCAGCACCCGCCCTCTGGGACTATTATTGCACGGGTGGGAGGGGATTATAGCGTGGAGATCGATACACATATCCAGATCCGTAGCCAGTAGTAGCAGGTACAGTTGTATGGGAAGGAACTTTTCTTTTGATTGTTATGGTCAGGAAGAAGCCTCCTCAATAATGTGAAAGAAGGGGCGCCTCTTCCGGGTAACTACAACTACTTATTCGGACGGAAACCATTACTATAATGGATAGAGTGCCGGCGGGTTAATTAATGTACGGGGTGGGTGGATATAGGATAAGTCCTGAGAGCCCACCCAACCTCTAGCCCCCTACAATAATCTCTTTAGGCTCACCTGCCTATATATCTTCGTTGGGCCCCGGCAGGTGGGAGGATATATTGAACGAAGTGAAATGAGCATAATAATAATAATAATAACCCCTCCGCTATCTCCAATTTAGATAGTTGGGTGGGGGGCCCCTACTATTCTATGGCTAGGGACTCGATAGCTATAGAAAGGTCGTCAACTAACCCCTACCTCTATACTGGCGGGGGGTGGGGGGGACCTCTAGCAGTAGTCTTAGTTATCCCTGCTTTTGGAGCTGTGCAAACTGGAATGAGCTTTCACCCTGCCCCACTATACCGGGCAACCTTTTCTTCATTACCGCAATCAACTAGAGTGTAGGCTGAAGTCCGGAATTATTTCTAGTTGAGAATTCTAGATAGTTGACCTTCCTTCCTTAATGCGTACTTTGAATATTCCCCCCCAAACCAAACACCAAACACTACTAGAATTTAGTTGCCTCTCAATTATTTCTAGTTCTGGCAGGGTCCCTACCCCCTGGTCAATCAGCAGGTTGCTGGCCTAACATTCTTTGTTACCGGTTGAACAATCCTATCTTTCCGCGGGTGAAGGATGGGCCTCCAATCCTATCTTTCCGCAACCCTATTATTCTATGACCTCCCCATCCATTAGAGTTGTTCTATTGTGGGCATGTGTAGTATAGAATCTGCCGTTAGAATAGTAGGGCGACAATTCTAGTAGTAATTGTGAACGTAGGGGTAGGGTCGGAATTCTAGTTGAGAGATGTGCCCGTAGGGGCTTTCACCGAATCCAATTATTTCTAGTTCTGCTTTCCGGGAAACTCAACTATCTATAATAGGGTTGGGGGTGGAACTCTAGTTGCCTTTGCTGGCATATCGATTCTATACGTAACATGGCCCCCGTTGGCTAGTATAGTTTTCTATGGAGTTGGGTCGCTTCACCAGTTCTATGAACCAGACAATGATGTTTGAAAGGGCTCAACGGGTGGCGGAAGGGCCCCTACTATCCCTACTCGGCTGGGGAGTTGGGTCACTTTGTCAGTCATACGAGCAAGACTTTTGATCAAGTTAGGGGCGGGGGGAGGGGGGCAGGTCACTTTCACAGTCATACGAGCCAGACGAAGGATCGACCCCCCCTGAAGATTATTGTAGGGTTAGTTTGGGAATGGGGGGCGACTGACACCGTATCCGTTGGTAATTCTTTTTATATCGAATGACGCTTTATTATAGACGTAATTACGCAATCTCAGATCGAAAAGAATTGATTTTATTGACTTGATTTCCTTCCCCTATGAGGGAAAGAGCTAAACGCACCTTGTTCTTCCAGTCATTCTTGATACAAGACACGTCATTCTCCTTCGACCTCCTACGTCGAGAGAGCGTTAAAACTCTATCCGGGCGTCCCTGGGGATCGTGCTGTTGGTCATTCTTTATTCTATATGTAATTATGCTTTTCTTTATTCTCTCTCTAGTTACCGAAATCAAGATCATTATATCTATATCTATATCTCTATCTATCTACGAAGTTTACGGGATAACCTTAAAAGAACAAACGCGATTCTAGAGGCCCCTCAAATTCTATGGGCTTTCGATTCGCCGCACCTGATTCTCAGGACCCGAAGCAGCTAGGGTAAGGACAGGAAAGGCAGTCGATCCAATACCAGTAGTTCCGGATAAAGCACCACCAGCATCAGTTACTTACCTTGATCCACCAATCGAAGGTTCAGTTTACCAAGTTAAAGCTTCAGTAGTTGGCTTCTGTCTATTCTGTCGATCCAGTAGCAGCACTAGTCCATACAGAAGTAGATCATCCAGCAGTATATCCAGTAGCACCAGTAGCATAAGTAACGTAGGCAAAGGCATATGAAGCAGTTGGTTCAGCAGTTGATTCAGTAGATGCAGCAGATGATTGACAAGACCCACCTGGGCCAGATCGATAGCCAAGTCAGTTCTCGCTACTTAACTAAGCCAAGACAGAAAGACAGCTATACCCGTCATAGCCAGCAGCACTAGTAGTAGATCCAGTTCCAGCCAATGATGTTGAGTCAGTTATTTATTCAGTTGATGAAGCACCGGTGAATGCTCCAGTTTAAGATCCATAGCGATACGATCCAACTAAGATCCAGTCGTTTCAGAAGCAGCCCCTACGGGGATCCGGTTACAGATAGAGATAGATACATATATAGATATCCAGCAGCATCACTAGTAGCATATCCACCAGCAGCACTAAGAGTATAACCATCAGTAGAATGCCCAATAGCATACTTAGCAGCATATATAACAACAGCAGCAGATTCACCAATCGTTGATCCAGTTGAAGCACCGGGAACACATATGGATCTCTTCCTGTAGCTTTTGGTAACAATACCGAACATGGGAACACACTTAAATGCCAGGGTATAGGCTTGCCCCGAAGAAGACATGAGCTCTTAAACTGTTTCAAAACGAGATAAAGGCTGGGTAGTAAACTAGGCGCTTTGTCTCTATCTCTACGGGTTCTACTTATCCTGCTACTGTTTTGCTTCAACAAGATCTGACTCTGGAACCGGAACAGGTCCATTAACAGGGACTGCTGCTTGGTCAACGAAGTCAACTGCTTCTGCAACTGAAGGATCTGAAACCGGAGAATCTGCTACGCGATCAACTGCACCTGCCTATATTCCAACCTGAGTGGCAGAGATAACATAGGAAGCATAGGGGCACCCTTTAGCACAGGAAGGGGCACCCGAGCAATATTAGAGAGAATCCCTGCGCTGGATGCTATGGCTCTACCCCAAATAATGAAAGAAGACGTTGTCTTAGCCCGCTGTCGTATCAGGGCTCGTCAATCAATCCAACAGGCGCTCTTTCAACTACTTAGTTATCTCCCTTAGCGGAACAACTAATCTCTACACCAGCAGTTGACCAAGTGAATGAAAGCATTTTACCATTATATACATTTCTCTTTTTTTTCATTGAGTTCCAAGGCCAGTCGCAGTTCAAGATCGAGATGGAGATACAGATGAAGATACGGATCCATACCCAATTGACTGGGTCGAACCAGGGATCGCTATCGGAGAATCTTACTTTGATTGGAACCCCTGCCCCTGATGATGCTAAATAAACTGCTTGCTTTGATGCTTCCACTCGATAAACTGCCTCTGTCTTTGCTACCTATGCCTATACTACCCTTATGCTGCCCGTGTTTATGCTACTAGTGATGGTGCTGCTGCTGGGCAAGCTGGTTCTCTAACTGGAAGGGAGGTTACTGATGGAAGGGAAGTTGCTAGCCCTGGAACTAGCTCTGCTACTGAAGCCCCTGCTGCTGGTTCAATAGGTGGTGCTTTTGTTGGTAGCTATGCTAGGTCTACTACTGGATCTACTACAATATAGAAAACCAGGTTATGGGTAAACAAAGCTACTCGCTCTGGTTCAACTGATTCTGGCTTTTATGTATGGTCCACTGGTCCTGGAGCTGCTCCCACCTCTGCCATTGATGCTGGTGGATCAACTACTGACTCTACAGAACCAACCGAATCAACCGTATCTGCTAGCTGTACTTCCTTTGTGACTGTTGGTGCTTTCTTTGCAGCTAGTCCAACTGGATCACCTTCATCACCCGGATCAACTTTTGGTGAATCGACAGGATCTGTAGTAAACTATGATTTAATTCGATAAGATCGTCCTATATCCGTATAGAGAACTGCAGAGGGGGAGCAAGCCGCCTAAGGCATTAGAGAAAGAGGCAGAGCTTTCAGTGGTACTAGTAGCAGTAATGGTCTGGAGGATCTTTAGGAACAGGGTAGCTTCGATCAAACTCTTCCACGTATTAATGGTAGTAGCATCCTTAGTAGCGTACTAGGTGGAAGCGTACCCGTAAGACTTGGAAGCGTACCCGTAAAAGGTATTATCCCCGAAAACCATGGTGAGAGGCATACCCGTGGTGGGATGATATACTTCCCCGAAAACCGTGGGATGATATAAGCATCCCTGCTCGTGATAAGCATATCCGTAATAAGAGCGTGATTCAGGCATAAGCACATGATTAACGTAAGCTTGAATGATGAACTTATCCCCTATAGAGACCCCATACACAACGACATCAACTGCTGCCCTTGCTCACTCTGCTACTGCCTTTGTTCCTGCTACAGGTGCTGCTTCAATGGGATCTAGAACTGCAATTACAGGGTCTCAATCTGGATCTGCTACTAGGTACTCTGCTTATGGATTTGCTTAAGGACAATGATTGAAATACGAACTAATAAGGAGGGATAATCGATAATGCATGAGATCATCATATATACACCAGGAAAGGGAAGGTCTATAATAGAGATAGGCAAGGTCAACAGAAACGAGGGTGGGTCTTTGTCTCTGCTGCCTTTTCCGCTACTGGTGCTATAACTCAGTCCAAAAAATGAAACCCTACCTATGTTCCTACTTATGGTAAGAATGGTAGTTGCTGGACCTGGAACAGGATCTATACCTTGAAATGCGTAACCCGAAACACCAGGCTATAGCTCTCCAACTCGAAGGTACGCTGCAGCTTGCTTCATTTTTGCTCCTACCCCTTTTGCCTTCGCTCTTGGTGGTTATGAAACTAGATATGGTACTGGGTGTTGATCAAATGCAATGCGGAATAAATGCGGCGCCGGAAAAGATGCGGGCTTTTGAATTGGTTATAGAACGAGCTACTACTCTCGAACAACCCGGTCAACTTGGTATCCAGCTACTGGATCTGTCTCTATATATGGAGTCTATGTAACTATATCTGGTTCAATGGGCTACGGCTATAAAATTGGGATAAATGCTGCTTTTACTACCTTAGCTGCTGATGGTTTCAGGCCAAAAACTCAAGCTCCTTCCTCTGCGCGAGAAACCCTATTCAATCGATCCATATGCATGTGACCCCCTTATCTATATTCTATTTGTAACGTGTAACAGGGCCCGGCTAGATAGTAGGGCCAGTCCCCGGGGGCAAAAGAATGCTCAAGACAGAGTCGCAAAATCGTACTTCAAACCCTGGTTACCGGTGCCTTCCATATCCGGTCATTTTGGTTGGGTTGGGTGGAAGATAAAGCGACCCGGGATAGTTCGAGAGTTTTGATCGATTCTATACGTAACATGCCAACGGCTCCATTAAGTTGTGGGCGGGAGTAGATACCGATTGAGTTTTTATTTAATATCTTGTTTCCGAGCAAAAGTCGGCATAAAATTATCCGCTGCGCTTAGAATAGTAGGGGCCGAACCAGCCGCCCATAGAATTGATAGGGAGGGGGCCGAACCACAGAATTGAGGGGTGTTCAGTTTTGCCGCTGTTTTGCCGAATAGTAGGGGAACGCTGCCAACCACCAACATCCAGCTGGTTAACCGGATGGGAAGCAATTCCTTCCCAGGTGCTGCCCTTATTCTAGCAGGCTGATTAATTAACCCCTTAGAATAGTAGGGCTATGGGATCGATAATAAGCACAAAAGTTCTGCCCCTTTAGAATAGTAGGGGGATCTATGACGTTCTGCTAATCGATCTCTTGCTTATCTATCCCACCCAACTAGAATTCCCTCCCCATAGTTCCGCAATAGGAGTACGAAACGCTCAAATCCCCCCACCCTGCATTGGGAGGAAGTTACGTCGGGTGAGGGGGAATCACCATGAGAAAGCCCAATAGATGCTGGACTCGCTTCGTCCTCTCTAGTCGGGCATAGCCATTATCAGTGAACCTCTCCAACCTCAACGTTCCATGCTTTTATTGATTCCGTAGGATCTATTTTATTCTC
Source organism: Cryptomeria japonica (assembly GCF_030272615.1). NCBI lineage: Eukaryota > Viridiplantae > Streptophyta > Pinopsida > Cupressales > Cupressaceae > Cryptomeria > Cryptomeria japonica. Next base: position 241,836 of record NW_026728844.1, on the reverse strand, counting down.
TGGAGATATCTATTGAGTTCCCTCCCTTGCCGTTCCCAACCAACCATTAGTGGTGGTGGGTGGATCGATCGATGTGGGGCGTCTCCCTTCCCCCCAAACTACTTAGCAACCACCGGTCCTCAGTTTTCTATCCATCTGTTAATGACTGGCAGAGTAGATAAAAAACGTTACGGGAGACCAATCGGTCGAGGTGGAGAACTATCTATAGTTGAGGCCTCTCCTCCTCCCACCCACCCCTGCGGTCCTACCTTCTATTCCCACCCAGGGGTGGGAGGGAGGATTAAGGCTCTCCCCACCCATTAATAGTTGTTCCGGTAGGGCTTTACCTTTAGGGCCCTGATGCCAGTGATTCAAAACCCCTTAATGACCGAGTGAAATAACCATTTCCAGTCGCCCGAAAGGGCAAGAGTCTTTCCTTGTTCCAGTCCCAGGTTATCCAGCATACGAGTCAACGGCGGAGGTTGCAGCATCGAAGGTTGCAGCATCTGAACCAGGAGCAAGGATGGGTGGACCAGTTTCAAATCCAATTCCAGTAGCAGATCCAATTTGAGATGGGGTGGGTGGGTGGATATAGTTGCAGAGGCAACATCCCAGGAAGGTTGCCCTTCCTGTTGGACTATAGTTGGACCAGTGCCATAATGCAAGTGATTCAGATCTTGACCGAATGGAAGCAGGACCAGCAACGGAGGTAGAGGCACAGGCATAGGGAGCAGGATAGGGGGAAACATCTTAGCAAGCAGTAGAGCCTATTGCCTAAAGAAAAAATAGGGCGAGAGCCAGCGCCAGATCGAGACCCCGCAGTGAAGGCATAGGCGGGATTAGTTGAAGAGCCAATTGTTGAACCAATTGAATCAGAACCAGTGAATATGGCAGGTGGACCGAAATGAAGAAATGAATCAATAAAGAGCCAATAAGTTGACCCCGAAAAGGCATCCCTTCGCTCAGAACCATATCCAGATCCTGGCGGACTTTGTTTACCCAGCAGCAGAGAAAGAGGCAGGTAGAGCTACAGAGGTGGGAGCAGCACCAATTCCTGTTGATTGAGTGGACCCAGAACCAGTTGAAGCATCACTAGAAGCATAGACAGTTTACCCAGTTACTAACCTTGAACCAATAGATCCAGCAGCTAAGGTGGTAAGAGCACAACTATAGTCGATCGAGTTGACTGTAGCTTCGGGTTGGTGGGCCGGGCGTGATAGATCGTTAATTGGCGTTGCTCGCCTTGGTGAATCGGCAATGTGTGAATCGGCGATAGCCATAGCGATGGATCGGTAGATGGCACTGGGGGCTGGGCAATGGCTGAATGAGCGATTGGCGTGGCGTAGATCGAGATCGGTGGTTCAGCATTGGTTTAGGCAAGCGTGTTGATACTCCTCCCACCCACCCATTGGCATCATGATTATAGCACTCAATTTAGGTATATGGGGCATGTCGGTTGATGCTGATATACTAGAGTGGTGGATAGTTCATTGGTGGGTGACCCCGAGATTGGCATTGCATCACTGGGACGGTATGTGATGGCATTGGGACTGGTTTAGCATCGAGGTGCGAGTGGCTAGGGCGGCAACTATAGTAGGGCGGGGCGCCTATAGATAGTAGGGGCATTGGCATTTACCCTGGGGGGGTTGCACTGGAGTGTGTATGGCGTGGCATGTGAATCGCGATTTCAATCTGTTACGATTTGTTCCGGGTGGTTCTTCTTTGTCCAGTTCGCATTGAATAGATTGGGGTGTCGGTATGTGGATTCGATCGATTGATTGACATGGCATCGGTAGATTGCGAGATCGGGATGTTCCGGCATAACTATAGTTCGGGTGATGCTGCGAAGTAGATGTGGTTGATACGCAGAGGTTGATTGGTATTCCACTGTGGATGCTTGGGGTCGAATGGGCTACGTTAGAATGGCTGTGCGCGCGATTGGCTCTGAGTGTGTTTATGCTTTGCGAGTTGCTCGGATTTATGTAAGTGAACATCGTGCTTTCGTTGCGTTCAAATGGTTCGGCTGGGCTCTGCTCGGATCGGTTAGGTGACTGGGGGTTGCTTTTACAGATCGAGGCGGTTTTCCTTGATCTTGATGTGATTAATAGATCTGCATTAGGTCGGGTTCGTTTGGAACTTCCTTCCTATAGTTCATTCGGATGGGTGGGCCCCCTACTATTCTAAAGGGCGGATGTTTCGCGGTATTGGTTTATGCTCTCCTGTCTGCCTGATGCTAGGTAATTGGCGACTGACTGGAGATGGGCAATGCTTTTGCGTGGTTCCGTTGCTTCTTAAGCTGGTCTATGCCCTGATGGTCAACTGAAACTTGCTCTGTTGCAACACTTCTGCATAATCGACTTCTGAACCAACCGAATCAACTGCTTCATCGACATAATATACGTAACATCTGCTTCCCCGGGGCGGCTTCATCGAAAGAAACAGCTGCTAGTGTAGGTGTTGCTGGTGCTGGTGGTTCTTTCACTCTATCTCGATCACGACATTCATAATCCTGATCACGAACCTCTGAATCGCGATCACGGACACGAGCATCAGTAGGAACTGGGTCTAGGTCATCTGGAACATACGGCTATCGATCTGGTAGGATAATCGATCTGTAGCCAACATCGAAGCAATCTCCCCATATCTCTATTCAAAGGCGGGCTTTTCGGCCGACTGGAGGAACAGACTATGGTGGCCTTCCGACCTTCCCTTGACCCACCTTTTTTTTCATAAAAGCATTAAGGCAATTCCCGGGGATTTAGTAAGTAACACCAATCGCTCTGGGGAACATGAATTGCTGAGCGGGAACATAAAGAACTAAGCTGTTGGATCGACGGAATAAACACCTTGGATCGTTCTCGCAATCAAGTAGTTAGTATGGTTAGGCCGCTTCGGCACAGATTAGTTTATTCACCGGTTAACTCGCCCTCACCTTTATCGAGAGATGTTAGTGCACTTCCTCTAGAAATCCCACTCTAAAACATTCATCCCGATGCGTATTTTTCTAAATGCCCCTATCTATTAATTCCCCTCAGCTACCTACTATTGGAACTGATTCCCTCGCCTGCAACCAACTAATTCTCCCCAACAACTAATATCCCGTAACCTCACCTCCCCCCCTGGCGAATAGCTAGAATTCCGGCCCCCATAGAATAGTAGGGGCCCCCCCGAACTAGAATCTCCCTCCTTTTTTCCCGGGCTATAGTTGTGGGAGTTTTAGTCCTAGAATTCCCCCCCTCCCCTGCAGGGTGGGAGGACTCGACGTTGGATGGGTGGGGAGAGGCCCATAGTTGTGGGAGGAGATAGGTATAACCCGCCCTTTCTATTATTTAATCGGGGGAAGTACGGGATGGGTGGGATAAGTAGTTCCTCCGCCCTCGTGTAGAAACCATTGGTGCTTGCCTAGCCCGCCTCCACCAATGAGCACCTTGCTCAACTATCCCACCCCTTCGATCGATCTGTACGGCCCCTACTATTCTATGGCGATCGATCTGTAGAAGCGGCCCTACTATCTATAGGCGATCTGTAGAAGCGGATCATTGAATTGCCCCAACTAGCCAACGGGGCCCCGGAGCTCGAGATTCTACACATAACATGCCGAATGTTACGTATAGAACTAAATGGCAAGATTTCGTTGGAGAAGAGTCTACTCTTCGAGTCACTATTAGTCTACTCTTCGAGTCACTATTTTCAACTGGTATACTCAAAGCTGGAAAGCTATCATTTCGAGGGCCCGGTTCCCATCTATCTCAGTCGTTACCGCTTCGGTCAAAACAATATTATCGTTCACCGTGAATCGGTTCCATTCATTGTCCCGATCATCCCATCCCTACCCGGGTTGGTTACCTGGCTTCGCCGGGATGGATGAACTTCAATAACTGTCATTGGGGGGATCGTAGGTGCCCATATCCGGAGTCGGGAACTGAACCTCTCATCCCATCTCAGTCGTTAATCGGTTCCATTGGAGCAAATCCTACTCTAGATAGCTCCAACTGCCCTTGTCTCCTCCCGGTTAGGCTTTCCCATTCGGGAGAATCAAAGGAGGTGTTTTACTCCCCCGCCTTTCCAGCCGGGGTGGGTGGGAGGACTTATGGTTCCGCGAGAAGTATCAGAATCTGTGACATCCATTTACCCACCTCTGTTCGCCCGGGCAATAATGTCTATCGATTGTGACATGTAGCACCGATGGTATCAACAATTTTTCCAACCCCCGTGTCATTCATCGAGCGGTCGTAGGGTCCATTAGCCCGGGTGGGGGGGAATTCTCAATAGGAAGGAGTATACACTTTGGTTGGATGCCCCAGCGGATAGGATAGGATGGCCTGGGTGGGTGCCAATCAGTTGTGGGAAAGGTAGTTCCACTATCAAGGGCACCCCCACCCTATCCTGCTTCTCTATTCGGAACAGTTATCCCTTCATAACCCACCCAACCACCATATAGTTCTAGTTATCCTCCCGTTCGAACGAATCCGCAGGTAGGGGCCGATACCCCATATAGTTCCGGACCGCCCTTCCTCTATTCGGCAATGGAAGGAACTATAGTTGATCGGGGAGGGTGGATCATAGATGGCCAGAACCTTTCTGGAGACCGGTTGTGTCGATAGTTCCCTATCTGGTCGATACCCGATCAAGAATACGAGGAAGTGCCCTATCCTATCTCTCGCGGCCGGGCCTCCTCCCACAACTCGGGCCCTCCCTGCCTACCGGGGAGGAACTATAACTGTTGGTAACCCTGTCTGTATCATCTATTCTCTACGTAACATGGGGTGGGTGGGTGGATATAGTTGGGTTGGGGTTCTGCCTGCAGATCGATCTCTGACGTTCTGCTCAGCGATCTCTAGGTTCTGCTCATCGATCTCGCCTATAGATAGTAGGGCTGCTCATCGATCTATGACGTTCTGCTCAGCGATCTCTGCATGCAGAGGTTCTGCTCATCGATCTATGACGTTCTGCTCAGCAATCTCTACTGCAGATCGATCCAAGGCATAAAAGTTCTGCAGATCCCTATCCTCAACCAACCATGTGACGTATAGAAACTGGTCCCTACCTAGCCGGAAGGTTACTATATAAATTGCCAGTGAATGCATGCAGAGGGCCCCCCCCTATTCTAGCAGGCTGATTCGAGCCCTACAATTCTATGGGGGTAGATTACTACTCTAAAAAGGGGGGGGTGGGGGGCTAAAGGTAGCAGGCTGATAAATTAAGGCAACGGGACAATTTGATTCGGATGAGGAGCCACTATTTAATTCATCCAATTCAAAAATCCAACAGTGGGAAGCGGGACAGAGTTCAGAGTAGGGAGATGTGCAACACGACCCATTTATCGGACTGGATGACCTAACCACCTTTCTCTGCCTGAATAACCTGGAGCTGGCTACCCCAACATGTGAACTGTAGTTGGAGGGGCAGAGCGGCAGAGCAGCAACTAGAATGCCGAAGAGAGGCTTTCCCCCGGCAGTTGGGAGTTTATTTCCCCACATCCCTCCCTTCAAATGAATGAACGGCCGGACGGACATGGGCTACCGGACACGGCACATCGAAATCAATGAAGAACGACAATGCCTTATTAATCAGCGCAGAGAATAATACGGCAACGGTTTTTTACTTTGGGGTCCGATGCAACCAACCAATTCAGCTTCCAGATGGACTTTTAGTCCATACCGAATAGTTTTCCAAACCCGATGTTTGGAACAAAGGGGCCCTATCTCCCCTATCTCGTTTCATTCATAGAGCATCTCATTTTGCTTATTCAGTCAGAGCTGCTCATGCAGTCGAAAAAGGAGAACCTATGACAAACCTTCGGAGAGAGGCGAGGGCGCAACTATAGAAGAGGGGGGGGCATCAGTAAGGCTCGAACCTACGGAGCGTACCATTCGTTCATGTTCCGTCCTCGCCCTACGGGCGCCGCGCTCTTTGTTCAAGCGACAATTCTAGTTGAAGGAAAAAACAGAATTGAATGAATGGAGAAACTACTATCCGCTACTGGCCGAGGGCTATATCGTGCCTGGATGCAGGGTGGAAGCAACTGGAGGGCTATATTCATTCGTTCATTCAGAGGAGAAGGGGGGCAGGGCTGGTCTTCATTTGGCTGCTAGAACTTATTTGGGGGGGTATTCATCCCCGAATCCGCTTGGGCATCCGGACACGGAAAGATACTTTCCATCATTCAGTCACGGCTATCTATAATTGAGGAGAAGGCAGGGTACTATAGTTTTCTCATTGGAATTGGAAAGGGGCTCCAGCAATGACTTCCAGCTCTTGGTTGGATTCCTTAATTGATTGACCAATAATCGCCTCGTGCAACCTTGGGCAGAAGTGCCTATAGATAGTAGGGCGAGTCAGCTATCCATAGACGAATTCTGTACCCGTTAAAAGCCGGCGCCTGCTGAACCTTCGAAGCAGTTGCTCCCGCGCAATGCCCTACTATTCCAGCCTCCTTCAACGAATTTTAGCCCCGTAGGGCCCGTCAGAATAGTAGGGGCCCCCGTCAGAATAGTAGGGCCCACCCAACCCTGGGAATTGCCCTACGGGGGAATTGTAGTTATTCTGCAGGGTGATGTGTGTGGGGATGGGTGGGGGTTATATTGCCCCTACTATTCTTAGGCATTCAAGAAAGAGCGACACCCGATTTTCACCGGCACTCAATCCCCGACCGACTATAGTTCTGCGCCGAAAGCGGCTCGGGATCGAGGGTCCAATCTCAACGGACGGGGAAGAACTATAGTCGGGTCGCGTCCCCGTTATAGAGCGGTCAGTTGCGTATACCTATGTCTGTCCGATCCCGACTACACATGGAATAAGGAAAAACGTTCCCCTTCCTCTCTACTCTTCTTGAATGATTAGTAGGAGATCGATCCGATCACACTGATCGGTTGTGGGAAAGGGTTATTCAAAAAACAAATGGGCGAGTGGACTGGATACTACCAATCCCCTATCCAATCTATATATGGGGCACTCCCCCGCCCCCGCCCCTAGAGATCTTGGAGGGGGATATAACCTTGTTCGGAGGATCCTTCCGTCTACTTTATCGCCTAGCCCAGCCCAGCCTTCACAGCTATATAGAGTAGAGTCATTTAAGTCATGCAACCCCTATATATCTTTAGGGCGGGCCGATGGCCCATCCCATATATAGGGGCCGGGCATAGCATATAGTCCCGTCGGGCCCATCCCATATAGAATTATTCTGCAGGGTGATAAATTAGGAATAATTTGTAGTGCCGAACTAGAATTCCCTATGAACACCCGGCACCCTATTGCCCCCCACCCATCCCGGAATAAAAAGTCGGGTTCAATTAATCAGCCTGCTAGAATAACGTGCCGGCCCGGCAACCAAATTCAACTAGAATTCCCTTCCTGCAATGAATCAATTCTGGGAGGGAATTATAGAGGGTGGGTGGGAGGTAGAGCCATTCCTCCCACCCGTTATCCTATATCCTCCAGCATAGAATAGTAGGGGCCCACCCCTTTCATCGATCAAAATTGATTATCTGGTGAGTGAGTTGGTGCGCTGGTTCATATATCTGCCCGGGGTGACCTTGTTGATTCGAGATCGACTTCAAGGTGCAATTCTTCTGTTTACGATGTCTTCACCTCAATAAAGTTAGTTACCCTTCAAGCCGGCCGGCCATAGATCTATAGGGCAACTCCCGCAGCAGGATGCCACCTGTGCTTCCTCTCCTGCCATAGGCGCTTCGAGAACGGTCAACTAATTCTTTAAGGGGCTCGCTCCGAGCGGAAACATAAATAGCGGGTTACCTAGTTCCACCACTGCTCATGCAGAGACGGTTCCAGCAGGAATAAAGCTAGCATCCCTTCCTGCCATAGCTTCCCTTCGCACGGCTCCAAATCCTTCAGTTGTAGAAGCATCATAGATAACTTCGGGATTTGGAGCAGCACCGATTTGAGTAGCATCACTTCGCAACTATAGTTCTAACTCCAGTTGTTGGTCCAGTTGATCTGGTTTCAGTAGTTACAGCACCACCTTTTTGACTCCGCAGTTCGAGATTCAGTTGATTCAGATCGTTCTCGAGCGGTGGACCAGCATGCATGCAGAGTGGGAGCACCAAAGACGGAGGTCGGGCAGCAGTAGCTTCGGAAAGTATCATCCGAAAATAAGAGTTGCACCACCATCAGTGGATCCACCAGCTACAGAGGCAAAAGCATAGGTAGAAAATCCAGTTCGTGTGAAGATTTTGACTACGCTATTGATTCTGGTGATTCTTACTTAGCTTATCGTGATCGTGATGCTCGTGGTTCTGATGATCGTAGTAGAGATCAAGACCCATAATCAGAAGCATAAGCACACGTTGAAGCATCCGGAGACTCGATTGACCCATATCTAGTAGCTACAGTTGCTTACCCGGTCCCGTAGCCATTTAGAGAGCGAAACCCATACCTTAGTGATCTAGTTCCTGATGCTGAAGCAGATCGTGATCGAGAGCTAGAAGCAGGAGAGCTATAAGTTCGAGAGGCACCATATATAGGCAGATTCCGCAGCAGCTCCTGCCCTACGGGGATCCGGTTGATTCAGTAGATCGAACAGTAGTAGTTTATCCAGCAGCATCCTATATAGTATCCGGTCCAGCAGCGAGCAAGCAGAGGTGGGCCACTAATATAGTAGGGGGGTTGGTAAGGGTAGAAGAAGCAACAGGAAAGGCAACAGACCCGGGACCAGCAGCTTCTCGCCATGCTGCACCAGTTCTCAGCCAGTTCTCGCTAGCAGCATATCCTTAAGATCCTCCAGAATTCTAGTTGTTGATTATGCTATTGATTAAGCTATTGATGCAGCAGCCAACTATATATATATATATATTAGAGGGCAGTCGAGTCTGTTGATTACAATAGCCAGAAAGCTTCTCGCCACCAGCCATAAACAGAGCTAGTTTCCCACCTAGGTTAACCCGAAGCTAGAGCACAGGTAGAGCCAGTTGAAGCGTCCGAGCAAGTCGATCCAGTTGATTCTGGTGACCAAGAAGCAGGAGCAAGGGTAAAGGCCTACTCTTCTAATGGGGATTCAGCAGCCTATTTTTTCTTTAGGGGAGTCAGTTCGTCTCGTCGGAAATATTGCAGAACCAAAGCGAGCAGGACCAGTAGTAGATCCAGGACCAGTACCCTTATAGGTTCTATACCCAGCAGGAGCAGCAGAGACGAAGGTTGAAGCATCACTAGAGGCAATAATCCCCACCCACCCGCATATGATCCACCAGTAGCAGATCCAATTGACCTTGTTGATCCAGTCGCCCCTTTAGAATAGTAGGGCAGTTGATTCAGCGGCATAACCATCACTAGCACCAGATCGGTATTGACGTATATAGGGATATCCTGTTCGTGATAGAGATGAAGAACCAGATGTTCCGGATCGAGATACATATATAGATCCATAGCTATCAGCACCCCTTTAGAATAGTAGGGCAGTAGATCCGGCAGCAGATACAGTAGCATAGATAGCAGATGATCCACCAGCAGCTGCTCCTTATGGAACGTCGAATAGCGAGCAAGTACTCACTACTATGCCTTCCACCTCACTCGCTAGAGGAAGCTGGGTAAATGGGAGGGATTTTGAGTTGCTTCCACCCCTGCTGTTTCATATAGGTCGAGGTCACTTTATTTTCAATCATGTAAGAAAGGTGGGAGACGCCCCACGCACGTCGTGTCTCCACAACGGAGCCAGTAGAATTAGAATTCCCCCCCCAATAGAGTAGTTCACTAAGATTCAACTAGAATCCCCACCCAACTATCTCAACTATAGTTCCCACCCAACCCGGAACTAAGATCAACTATAGATCCCCCCCAACCTCGATTATAGCCCTTATTATAGCGTCATTCGCAACTAGAATTGTTACTCTAGCCCCCTACTATTCTAAATGGGCTCCCCGACCGAGTCGGCTGGGGGGAGGGCTAGCAACTATCGAGTGGAGGGGGGCCCCCGGCTGGGGCGTCATTAATGAACTGATGCCCCCCTACTATTCTAAAGGCAGGCTAATGCCCCCAGTTAATTAATCAGTTCCATATAATTGTAGGGCGAGTCCATAGACCCATAGAATAGTAGGGGGGAATCAGCTCGCTAGCCCTACTATTCTATGCGGCCCTACTCTTTTCTATGGAGAAACCCCCGCCCTTTAGAACCAGAGAACTATAGCTTGGGGGGGGTAGGGGGGGGCTAGAATACGCTAGAATAAGGAAGGCCCCTACAATTCTATGGCCCTGCAAGATTCTAGCCCTTATAGCAGGTTTATTAATGCCTATTATTCTATAGGCTCGCCCTAGGGGTGGGTGGGAGGAGGCTATGGGACTGATTAATTAACTCGCCCTACAATTCTATGGGACCGCATTAATGTTGCGCATTAATGAACTGATTAATGGCAGAGGGTATCTCGCCCTACTATTCGATCAATCACCTGGGTGGGCATACTAAACCACGGGCACGCCCAACGATTTCTCAGTTGGGGGCGTCCTTTTCACTTAATTCCTTGCCGGGTTGAGTTTGTCGCTCCATTCATTCTATTCCCAATCGGAGAATGAGCAAGGTAGGGAATTGGATGCAAGATATCCGCCCAGGCGGGCGGGCTTAGGGCGGGTTTCGAAACAGATCAATTCGCCAAAACCCCGAACTATACCACCCACCCACCCCACAGACCGAGAACTCAAATTCCGAACCACCCCACCCCGGGTAGGAGGTCGGTGGTCGGTGGTCGGTCAGACCTCTCTCTCCGGGACTCTTTCTATATTCTATATGTAATACAATAGTCCAGGGTGGGTGGGAGTTCTAGTTCCCGCGTCCTATAGTAGTTCTAGTAGGGCACCGACAAGAATGTGGGGTCACCAACGACTAACGGCGTAAATGACCGGCCGCTCACCGGCTTCCATGTCATATTATGTTATGATACGCCCTACTCTGCCAACCCTATTGCCACCCACCCACCCCTAGGTCTTTATCTGTTAATAATATTACAAAGGTAGATCGGCAGAGGAAACTCTGACCAATCAATAGGTTGCCCCACCAACCGCTAGCAGGCTTCTTAATTGAACGGGTGGGAGGAATGCCTACCCCCCACCCACTAGCCTATAGATAGTAGGGGCCCCCCACCCTGTTTAGCGGATCAGCGGCGGATGTGCGGCCTCATCGCCAAACGACGAAAGGTAGGGTTAGTTCCCCCCCACCCCAATTGAGTCGGGTCACTTTTATAGCCCTCCTCCTCAAAAGGTTGGTTGGTGGGAGGGGAGGGATAGAAAGATAGTTTTTATCGCAACGCCCTACAATTCTATGGGGAAACAAATTTGATTGAAAAGAAATTCGATAAGAAGAATTCCCGGCCCCCCAATAAAATAGAGTTGCGTTGTTAACGCAATAGTAGACTCAACTCGTCGATAGAGATCGAGTAGGCCCACTCTTCGGGCCAGGAACGATTCATTCATATAGTATGTGTATCGGAAACAATTGGTTCAGCCACGGATGATAGGGAGAAGGGTGCTTGACCTCGGGGAGAAGAAATGTGCTTGACCAGATGGGAATATATTGACCTTAAAGTTGGGAGAGAGCACTGGGTGTTCATGAAGTTGTGAATATGTATCCAACACTCAACCTGTTTATAGGAATATCTCAACGGAAGAGAGCAAGCGGAGAGGACTCAGCCCCGGGTTCCGCCCTTTGGATTAGAGAGGAAAAGTTCCGACACGCCCTCAACCGATCTCGACGACCCTTCGGCTATTTCTTTACCGCCGTCAACTAGACCTTTTTCCGGGGAACCATACCCCCCGGCAACTAAGATCCCCGGGTGGGAGGGAGAACTAGAATTGTTGTTGGGCCCAACAGAATAGTAGTTCTATGGTAGTCGGGTAGATGAACTACCATAGAATAGTGTGGGAGGCTATAGGTTGCTAGCAGGCGAATTGGGAGGAAAGTAAGGGCGAACGGAGATAGTTGGGGCTATAGATATATGGCGATGTCGGGAGCAGTTGACCCCACAAGAGCTTCAGGTACTAGCAGACAAGAACTGAACTGTTTGGAGCTGCCTCATGCCGGTATTCTGTTGGTCACTCAACATCGACGTCATATAGCTGCTGCCGTCAGAGTCTGCTCATAGAGACCCGCATTACTCCAATCGCCACCAATCCATATAGCAGCTTCCTTTACCGGGGCGAACTCTCTTCTCAAAAAACTGGGAGGTTGTTTAGAGCTAAAACAAGGCAAAGAAATGGTAGGGGTCTTCCCCGCCTCCCTCTCCCGCCAGCAATGTGGGGATGGGCGGGCGGCTAAGATTGCCAGATGGGTCGCAAATGACGAGCCTTGCGGAGAAAGCAGTGAATCCCACACAATAATAAAGGGGAGGGGGCGCTCTTATCCCTGCAGGATAATTAATTCCTCCCCCCAGGGCTCTCCGGAGTTTATCAGATTTGCCGAACTCCGCGCGGCTGTGCATCGGCAAATCTGGTTCTAAGTCGGGAGGAGCCCTATTAAACTAGAGGGGGGTGCTATCTGTCGAACCCACTGAATCGAGTCCGGAAAGAAGAATCTTAGCAGCCCTACTTATTTTATGGGGCATTATAGAGTAGGGGGAGTAGGGGCCATTAAAGCGGCCAGCAATAACCTGGCAAAGAAATAACCATTCTAGCGTAATTTCTACAGTTGCTGATTCGATTGGAGGGTTGGGAATTTTCTTGTAGAAGATCAACTCGGAGAAGAGTTCGTTGGCCCCCTACTATCAACTATAGAACCCCTACGGGTCCTTCTCGTCCCACCGGGTGGGGGGCGCTGATGATTGATATGGTGTGGCACATATCATGGAACCATCCTATAGATAGTAGGGGCCCCCACCCCTTTATCATAGTTATAGTAGGGCCCCTATCTCTGATAAAGGGAGACCATCATCCATAAAGGCTCTTGGTCCAGCCCTCCCTACAACCAGCCGGCGTCGATCCAGCCTTCACTCCCCTACGGGGGCCGGGTGATTATAGCTATAGAAAGGTCAACTATAGAATAGAATAGAAGGGAGAGGGGTGGGGGGTGGGGGGCGGGAGGGGTTGATAATTCATTCTTCTCCGGTTCTCTCCGGTGAGTGCTTCAATGCCCCAGTCACGATCTCTTAATTGCTTGGAGAAGCTTAAAGATCGAGTCTACTGCTTGAGACAACTTATTACCATTCTACCCAGATCGAAACGGAAAAGAGTAGGCGACCGAATAAAGCGGGAGGCTCTCTATTGCTAGCTTTATTCTGTCAAGACCCAGCGAGGTTGAGTCCAGTTGGCCGTCCGGCTGGATCGAAAGTCGATGCCCCCCACCCCTTTCTTTCTAGTTATAGTAGGGCTACTTTCCGTATTGCTCTGGTCCAAGTGTGCAACCTTATCCCCAAGATTAGTTGATCCGCATCGAGGTAGCCCAATATAGAGGTAGGGGCGTTTGCCAATCACTCGTATCTCGTCGACGTATCACCCCCAACCTTTCTTCAATCACTAGACCGTTGGAAGCGCCTACTTCCCCTGATGCTGCCACTCGAGCACTACTCAATCTGGGGCCAGACTGCTCTTAGTACCAACATATGCTAACTAGGAATCGCCGTTGCTACCTGATCCGAACGTGCCACTGCCTCCGTCGTCCGTAGTCAACATGCCCCCTCCACAGCCCTACCGATGCCGGGTGGGAGGAATGAAAGTTGGTGGGAGGCCAAATAATATGAAAGGCACGGGTGGGTGGGAAGCCCCTACGCGGTCCCAGGGTCGGAGGAAGATAAAGCGGTTGTTGGATACGGATACGGGAGTCAATTAAGTAGGCGGGAGGGAGGGCCCCTACAATTACAATTCTATGGTGACGCCCCCCAACTATATCGGAACAGGAACCGCGTTTTGAAAATAGCTACCAGCCGAACTACTATAGGTTCTCAGCTACAACGAATCTACCGACTAGCCTATAGAATGGTAGGGCCGGGTTGGGTGGGAGGCCCGTCAACCCCCCACCCATCCCCACACACGTTGCCAACCCACCCCCGGGTGGGAATTCTAGTTCTCCCACCCGCCCCTGGGGGGGGCGGGAGGAAGAAGCGCCAGGTAGTTGCGGGTGGGAGTTATCGGAAAGGGTGGGCCCCAACAGCAGAATAGTAGTTCGGCTGGTAGTTATCCCACCCACCCCTAAGCCGATTTATTGAGGTCGAGCCGGTGATTTCAGTCGGCCTCCAACGTCTAATCAGCTATATCGAGTAGGTAGTCTAGTCGGCTATATATCTATATGTCACTTCATATACCCCACCAGTGGTGGAGGTCGGGCCACTCCCAAGTCCTTGATTCCAAGATCCCTTTCTTCCTTCGTCAACGGTGAAGTGATTGTTTCCCAATATCAAGAGAGATGAGATTCGCCCGTGGCCCTATCTCCCTATCCTGCGAAATGAAGGGACCGGGGATAGTTCCCCTGGCCGCTTCAATCGATAGATAGCCTTTCTATCTATCCGGCCCCGGCCCCTAGGGCAAGAATTGAGACTCTATAGTTGATGCAGACCTAGATTCTATACGTAACATGCCCCCCGCCTTCCCCTACCATTCCCACCCACCCTCCCCGGGAAAAGCCGCCTAACCGGGGGCGGAGATAGAAATTCAGTTGGCTCTGGACTTATCCCTTGTCCGGACCCTTCCACGACCTCTCCCACCTCAATAGCTGCGCCTCGAAAGAAATCCCTTCTTTGCGCTGACCGGTACTCCCACCTGCCGCCGGGGTTATGAGCGGGAGGCCCACCCATTTGTATCATGTAAGCATCGGAACAACTTGCCAGTAAAGGCTGGGTGCGCTGATGGACCGGGGAGGGAAGGAATAGTGGACATCCCGCCCCGAATCATCCATCGTTTCCTCGGGGTGGGTAGTAGGAGATTCTAGTTGAGTCTCTAAAGAGCCAGAGCGTCAAATTGATTCCGCTTTCCCGCGGGATAACCGGGCCGACCGCACCTAGCCCATCTCTTTCTCCTCCCCATCTCCTGCCAGTACAGCCGGTGCACGAGAGCCCTGAGGATGGGATTTAGCCACACTTAGACCTTAGGGCCGGGAGCAGAGGCATGGGCATAGGTGGTTCAAGCGATGGAAGCAGTGCTGCTTCCGTTGGCGGCTAAATAAACAAGCACTTCCTTTCCGTGTGACAAGCAGCACCAATTATGTATGCATACTCAGTTGCTGATTCCTCAGTCGAATTGAAGCATGTAGTCTTGGTCTCGGTTAAAGCAAATCCATCTCCGGATCAAGAGCCATAATCCCCTTCCCCGTTACGGATACGGTGAATGCGCTAGCAGATTCAGGTGCATATTGAGTTGCCCGAGCGGTCCCGAACCGGCAGAGACGGTTGACCGAGTACTGAAACGGCTGGAAGCACCCGGGACCGGGTAGGGGCGTCAAAGCCTATTCGTGGAACTGGCCGGAGCAAGCATCTCCCTTCTCAGGCAGCTGGGGCGGAGGTGCCAGCAGCTAACCCAGTTCGGGTTCAATCCGTCCGATTGACCGAGTCTCATTCATAAGTAGCACGCACCCCGGGAGTTGCTGTCCGTATCCACATGGGTATGGGAAAAAGCTTTTAGGTCGGAGGAATCGCTAGAACCGAGACTGGGCTGTGGGACACGTACTAACATCACTTTATATACATGGCAACCCATACTGCTAAGTGGCAATCAATGACTTTGCTATAATCCCCACCCAACCCGGGCGGCTCGGATTCACATTTCGATCTGGGTGATGCGGAGTGTGCGGTCGGTCGACTGCGCGTAGATGCGCACACGTTTAATACTTCTTTATCCTGCAGCAGATCGACCCTTTCGAATAGAGATGCATGGGGGGCAACGGCGTATGGAACAGCGGGGGGAAGGGCGGCAAGCGCGGAATTCCATTTCGGGATTCGGAGACTCGCCCAGATCCAGACCGCCACGGCATTCCTTCCAGTTCTAGAGCTATAGCCCGGATCGAGCAGATCGAGTTGACTAAGTTCCAATTAGAACTTCATATCCGGGCCGGATCCAATTCCGGATGGAGGGGCGGAAGGCCGCGTGCCTAGAGATAGTTGCTGCGACCCACTCCCCTGTTCCGCCTCCCGTACATCGGTGCGTACGACCAGGGGCGACCCATAGCTGGTACTTATGCTCCCTCTACGCTTAGCCGTCACCACCACTGTGGTCATCACCACTGCAGCCGTAGGAGCCGACCATCAGCCTCGAAGTGAGTCTGGAGTTGTAGCTGCTTCTCGGCCTTTCTCAGGTTAGAGCAGGCGGTTGGTTCTATGGCACGACAAATCGATTCCGAATAAGCAGGAGTAGATCTTGACCAGTTCCCCTTCCCGTCGTAGCCCCTCCCGTTCCCCCCTTCGTCCAGTTCCGGATCTGAGGTAGTAGCATATCCAGTCGAAGCACTTGATCCGGTTGACCCACCACCTGCACTGCGCATGGACCCATAAGTAGACGACCCAGATCCAGGGACTGGCCGAAGGCAGCAGGGGTAGAGGCTAGGGTGGTATGGGTGGGGGCAACGGGGACTGGGGGAGGCACCACCAGTAGCAGGGGAATCCGTATATCCGGAGCATACGTTGAAGCAGTTGTTGATCCTGTCTCTGTTGGTCCGGTCGGAAAACCAGATCCATACTCAGCAGCGGGGCCAACAGCAGCAGGAGCTTCACATCCATACCCCATCCAGTTGCTTACCCGTTTCTTCTTCGATCCGCCGGGCGCAGAGACAAAGGCAGTTGGTTCAGCAGATTCGACTTTCCTTCCAGTATCGATGATGCGGCGGGATGCGCCGCGCTGGCGAAGGAATAACTCCACTCATACCTCATCCCTACCTCTTTGTTCGAGTAGCGAGATGAGTAGTATTTCTGTGACAATGTATTTTGAGGGTGGGAGTAAGAAGTTGATGAGCTCGAGATGGGTGTTTATTCGATCGAAATGAGTCGTTTGTTGGTGAAGCCCTGTAGTCTCCACTATTCACCCAAGGAAAACCACTCATCCTCAATAACTTAATCTCCCGGAACCGCTTTCAATAGCTACCATAGAACTACTATTCTGCCGTTGGGGCGGGTGGGAGAACTAGAATTCCCACCCGCCCTGGGGCCTATAGTTCCCCCCCATCCCGCCCCGGCCTATTTGAAAAACGCGGTTGCGGTTCTCCCGGGTGGGGGGGAATTATAGCCAACTAAACTATATGGCAATAGTTTAGTTAATCGTCGAAAAAAATGAGAAAACTATAGACATATCGAATATTTTCCAAGGCATTAAACCAATTACAGCCAAGGGATAGGGAAGAAACAGTACGCCCATCACCAAGAGCACTAGAGCTCCCGATCGGGCCCTTGATCGCATTGATAGAATTATTGACCGCACCTTGATAGGAGAAAGATTCCCCCCCAATGAACCAGTAGCTCCTGTCACATAGACTTCCGACAGGTCAGAGCATAACGCCCGCCTTCAACCCACTAAGAGGAGAGGATATTGCCTCCGACATTGCAACCTACAACCCACTCCCCAATTGAATGGACGGAGCTTCGCCGGTCCCCCAGAATGACCCATTCGTTAGCGCTCAACGCCATAGCTTCTACTTCCACAATAGGGGGATAGCTTGACTTGTTTGCAATCGCCTCAATAGACACTACCATAGGTCTGAAAGAAAGAGGCCTTCATGCATAAATCCTGTGGACAATAAGTAATTGGAGGAGATAAGATAAATGAGATTGCGATAAGATAAGTCAGAATTATAGGGATATTCTTAGTTAGGAACTACTGCCATGCATGCCTACCCTAGCATATTACTTACGAGCATGTTGGGGGAAGGTAGATTCTCCGAACCCCCCCTACCATTCTATAGGCGACAGAAATGAATGTTGATGTAGAAGGGAAGGGCTGTAGGCAAGCACTCAAACAATCGTGTTCCTAACCCGGGATTCCGTTGAGCGTAGTGCTGGGGTTTAATCCATTGGGTCTGGGGTTACACGGTTGCAATTAATGTGTTACCAGCAGTATAAACAAAGAAAGCATAGGGATTATTATAGGCAGTGAACCTTTCATAAGTGAATGATCTAGTTGCTTGAGTGTCCCTTGTGATCCAACAAGTGTAAGTATAGAACTGAGTAGCAGGTTTGGCTATTCCAGGTATGTTGACCGCCAAGCTTCTTCAATTGGTAAAGGTTTTCTAGGGATTGGATTGCATTTGATCGAGCCCCTACTATTCTATTATTGTAGCTTCAGTAGTTTATTACGCTGTTGATTCTGTTTATGAAGCAGGTCGATAGCCAGTTACTACTGATGATCGTGATGCTGATCCAGATGTTCGTGATCGTGGTCCAGAACCTGAGCCAGCTGCTCGTGATCCAGGGGCTCGTGGTAGAGATGAAGGAAGGAAATACGCAATTACTGTTCTTCCAGAGCAAGATCCATACCTAGATCCATACCCAGATCCAATTCCAGTAGCATAGATAGCAGATCTTGCAGCATAGACAGCAGCACGAGTAGTAGCATCATATATCGATATAGATGCAGCACCCCGTAGGGGTTCCAGGTCCAGGTTCAGCAGTCGGTTAGTCAGTTTATTGAGATCGATACCCAGTGCCATGTACAGATGATCGTGATAGAGATGAAGAGTCGGATCCTGTCGATCCAGAAGTCTATTTGGCTCTTTATTGAGTAGATTGAGCATATTCGGATGAGTAAGTAGATTCTGCCCTACGGGGATCCGGTTGGTTCAGCAGTTGCTTTCGATTCTACAAATGATTATGCTTTTTATTATTCCGCAGTCGATACTGTTAATTCGGTTTCAGATAAAAGAGCAGCGGGAGAGTTGGTGGAGAGTCTAAAATATCCACTTTTACCTCCGTCGTCTTTATCGGTGGAGGCAGCGGTTTCGAACTTAGTGGCGGCCGGGTGAGTAACGCGTGGGAATCTACCCTTAGGTGATCACATGGGAATATACCCCATGATAGTGATATGTTCGCATGAGAAGCGGCCTTACACCTTAAGATGCCTGCGTTCAAAAGTGCGGATGAGCCCGCCCGCCCTATAACGTATTAGGTGGTTGGTTAGGTAATGGCTGACTTCTCATGATGCTTAGCTTATTTTGAAAGCCGGATGATCAGCCACACCGGGACTGAGACACGGCCCGGACTCCCACGGGGGGGCAGCAGTGGGGAATGAATCTTGGACAATGAGCTCACGCTTGATCCTGCCGCCTTATTGCGTGAGTGAAGAAGGGCAATCAATGTCGCTCGTAAAACTCTGGCCGTAGGGGAGTGCAAGATTCTGACAATACTCGAGTAGCCCATAGAATTGTAGGGGCCCCGGCTAACTACGTGCCAGCAGCCGCGGTAAAACGTAGGGGGCGAGTGTAGTTAACCGTTAACCGATAAAGGCATCTATAGCTATCTCCTTATACCTTATTCGTCAAGTAAGAGACTCCGCCGTAAATACGTTCCTCACCCCGGGTGAGCCATCCTTCCTCTTTGTGCACTCCGGCCTGCCTGTTGGAGAGAATAGGGGCGATCTCCTATCGAATCGACCCGCACTCGAGAGTTTCATCAACTCACTTTCGAGAAAGGACCTTCGAATCAAGGGCCAATGATTGATTGAGCATGTTGTCATGCGCCTACTCTCGATTTATCAATCGTTAGCCGCCGGTGTAAGCGCCGTTAGGTGTGGAGCTATATCGTACTAATTGTTTTTCACTATCCCTCCCCGTTCCTTATAGAGTTCCAAGGAACGAGGGTCTTTAGACATTCCGCTAGGGAGAACGACGAGTTGCTCGACGCCGCCTTGGAAAGGTTCCGGAGTTATTAAAAGAAATATCATCAATCTCACAGAGTGGCGAATCAATGCGAATCGACAAAGTCGACGCCGGCCCTACTATAGATAGCTGGGGGTGGGCTGCAAGTTAGGGTGAATGGCTGGTCACGGTTATCACATAGATAATATTGATCCGAACGATTAAAGAATAGGGGCCGCCTCTTTATTATAGTTCTCTAGTTACCGAGAACAATAATAGTTCGACAGGTCCTTACTTTTGAGGGAAGGAAATACAGGGAGGGCTTTATACGAGTTTACGACCCCCCCCTTTCTCGCGCGCTATCGGGATAAATAAGGATTTACCCCTCCATAAATAAAGCAGCGTAATGACAATTACATAGATAATAGCAGCTTCGAAAGGGATCGATCCGGGATCCCATCCCAACCAAATTGATTGCTAAAGCTTGTCAGCCGTGAAGACTGGGGGAACTGTCGAGAAGACTTGCCCTACAATTCTATGGGGTAACCGCAGTACTTCGTAGCCCTACAATTCTATGGGGTAACCGGTGTGAAACCGAGAGGCAGGCTGCCCTTCGACTAACTAAAGAAGAGGAACACTTTATTGACCTCTGGGATATGGATTCTATTGAGACTACTATCTCTATCTCTATTCTTGGCATATTCAAAGGTAGTCGTCGTCCCTAGCATCCATTCGTTCCTTAAGTATGCCCTACCATTCTATAGGCGATCCTGGAGCTGCGGAACTCACTACTCTATCAGAAAGGAGAATTACCAACTATTGCACCAATCCACAAACGACGTTTATGGGATCGGTCGAGTGGTCTCAGTTGGAGATGGGATTGCACGTGTCTATGGATTGAACGGGATTCAAGCTGGGGAAATACGGGATGGGAAAAAAAGGTGTGAAAAATGACCATAGCCCAGCCGATTATTCTCTTTTTAGAAGTATTTCCGCATGCCGGGCTTACGGTTCAAAATGCCGTGTTTCCAAAACTCTCTTTTTCTCTTCCTTCCCCGGCCTGTTTTTTGCCCTCCCGTGTTTTTGGATCGAAGACGCTCCAGTCAAGATCTTCTATGGTCAATCGAGCAGGAAAGTTTTCTCTTTTTTTAGGCCGCTCGAAAATACGGGTACAGGAAAACCATCCATACAGTTTTTTGCCGGCATGCGGAAATACGTATCCCCATATTCCCATGTGAAAGGCTCTTACTTTGAGAATCGGGTGATGAGAGGGAATTCTCAATATCGGTAATCTCTCCATTTAAATGGTTCAAACCGGTTAACCAAAGTAGTCCCATCCAACCACCCGAACCAAGCTATTGAAACTTAACTTGGTCTACCCGAACCATAGTCACGTGAACCATTAGTCACTGGGAATATACAGTGCGAAGCTGAACAGATAGAATTGTCACTGGGAAGAAAGATACAGTGCGAAGCTGAACCCATGACCCGTACCTCGGATGTATAATCCAACTGGTATACCCGAACCATACAGTCTCACGGGCGTCTACCCCGACTAAGTTGTCGAACCCATTCTCTCGTCTCGTTGCTCGCTAACCCTACCAATCTGTTGTCCAAGCAAACCGAGAACGGCCGGCCCATAGATTTCTAAGGGTCCCATAAAATGATTGATTAACCTGTCTCCCCTCCCGCCAGGTATCACCAACCTGACCTGTACGATTATCTGGTCTCACCCCAAGCAAGTATATATCTAGTAGTTCCTGAACCCGTGAAGTAGCTCCCTGTCCGAGTATTGGTCTCACCTCAAGCAAGTTGTTCTCAGCACTGGGGCTGATAAGCCTACCGAGCGAGAAAAACCCCGTACCTCGTACTTCTATACCTTGGGCGGGATGAAGAATCTATAGGAAGGAGAATAACCACCTTGGTAAGGGAGAATTCTTATTCCAAGGGATAACAGAACGAAGAACTACCCCAGCCGCGATGATATATAGGCTGCCCTTCGGGACTTCTCATTTCTAGTGAATATGTCGTATTATCCGATCTATAGATATTCTATTCGGTAGCTTTCGTTCGGTCACAGTTAATAAAGCCCGTCGGTCAATATCCCTAGTTGCCGCCGATGAACCGGTCGGATAACAACCACTTTGGATATATTTCCCGCACAAAAAAGCCGTGGATATATTATCTGACCTTGGATAGATTTTCCTTTGGTTTGGAGAGATGCCCCTCGACATTATATGGGCGAGGGCCCCTATCAATTCTATGGCTGATCCCATAGAATTTTAGGGCGATTAGAATTGGTTTAGTGCCTGCCCCCTTCGGGGATTCGAACCCTACTGAGCGCACGCAGGATTCTTTTTCCCTCGGCCCTATATCTATATCATATCGGTTCAAATGGCAAATATAGAATATGAATATTCTGAATATTGCTAACCCTGTTTCTCCGGGCTTGTGGGTGCGCCTGCCAATGATCCATCCGCTGCATCTGTTGTGTGGGGGAGTCTATCTCAAAATAGAGTCAGTGTGCCTTTGTTCTGGTGAGTCTGCTGTTGGCAGTTCCTTTCCTCGGCTAACCCAGTTTATCCAGGCTACCTGATTAAAGAATAGGGGCCGCCGGCCGCCTAGCCTTATTTATGCATGCACAAGTTTAGGAGCTCCTGTCTCCCCCAGCTTGGCCGCTTATGCGTGCACATCTTTAGCAGCTGCTCTTGTTTGGCTAACCCAGCTTGGTTTCCAGGGCCCAAGAGTATAACATAGTACTTGGCAGGGCGAACAACAATAGGAAGTGTTATTCCCCTGCGCGAAGTGTATCCCCCCGGTTGGATGGGGAGATATAGTCGGGGGGCTCAAGTTGCGGGATGGGTGGGAGAGGCCCTACTATTCTAAATGGGCGGGGTGGGTGGGCCCCTCTGGCACTATTATCGAAGTAGAAGCCACTGATCGATTCGTCTATAGCCGAGGCTGAGACCCTTCATCCATGCGCTTAGTCGAGGATCAGTAGCCAAATCATCGAACCGCATGATCATCCCTATACGCCCTTACCCCTACACACCTTGTGATCATTCCTATACACCTCAGCAGCGTGATGATTTATCAATCTACCGGTACGTAGCGCTCGGATTGACTTAATCGAGTGCACCCCAACCTCTTTGGATTATCCCCTACACGTCCCACTATCCCGCATAATGATCGATCCGTACCGGAAGCACAGGGAACGGTACGGACAGCATCCATTCCATTTCGAGAGCCGGGTGACAGGACGAGTTTATGTTGATTTAGTTGGATTCAGATTCGATTGACCGAGTAACGGGAGAAGCATTTCAAGCACCCCCCCCACCCCTTAGAGTAGTAGGGGATCAGAACCAGCAACAGATCCTACTATTGGTTTACGGTCTCCGCGTTTCTCTACTATATGGCATCCGAGCGGGGTGGCCCTCGTTGATGGTTCGGTTCTCATTATATATGTGATAATCCAGACCGAATGCGGCCATCTTCTCTCTATCCGGCGACTCGCTCCTTGAGCAGTGGAGCAACTTTGGGTAAGTAGCATATTCTGAGAGGGTAAACCCCCGCATATCTTGTTCGTTCCTTCGGCTAGCGGCATTCCCTTCAGTTTGAGGGGCATAGCCCGCTGCTCCGGTTCTGAATCCACTAGAGGCGGAGTCTCCAGCAACTGATCGAGATGCAGTTCACCCCGATCCAATTGCGGCGGTTACCGTTCGGGAATAAGCAGTTAAGCCAGTGAACCTATTGATCCATATCCATAGCTCATAGCGAGAGATCCATATTTCGGTATCGATTGGCCTTGCCCGGGTGTTGAAGGAGAGACGTATGGGCACAAGCGAATAAATGGACATAGGGGTGCATATTGCAATTCCCAGGGTTCATGGGGGCCTATCTAGAAGTCTTCCAAGGCATCCTGAGCCTGCCTATTGGGTCCTTGTATCGATTCGCCCGAATTGCCCCCGGGCCCTTTAGAATAGTAGGGGCCTATAGAATGGTAGGGGGGTGGGAGGCCCCCTTATTAATGTACGCCTGCTAGAAGAATTGAATAGTAGGGCCCCGCCCGGGGGCATAACCGGGGGGAGGTAGCTCTGTAGGGGGCTAGCCCTTCAAATAGTAGGGGGGAGGTAGATTATTGTAGGGGGCTAGCCCTTCGACATAGAATTCTAGTTGGGGGGCCCACTTATTAATTAGTCAATTAATCAGCCCGCTACCCGGTAGGGGGCTATAATAAGGAATTCTAGCTTTCTCCGGTCGAATAAGTGCAATAGCTGATAGGTCGGGGAAGTGCGGTGAGCCCCTGGGCGAACTAACTTCCTGATCCGCCGCCGGCTTAGTAGCAGTGTTTTCGAGTAAGGTGCGCTTCGCCTCCTGTGACGAGAATGTCGTCTACAACTTAATCCATTCCCAATGAGTATCCCCGGGACCGGAATGATTATCCCTGTCCGATGGGTCTGCATTCATCCCCGTCGTCGGGTACTGTTCACTTCCCCGCCAATCCTGTAGCCGTCACCCGCAATCCGCGCAGGTGTATCCGCACCCCAAACGCGCCGGGGAACGGGAAAAGGAGCAACTCTAGTTGTGCACTTCCCCGTATGAGCATTCGGCACATGCATAGGTGGAGAAGGCTCGTACTTGGGATCTCCCCCCCTCATCTTAGCTAGGTCCGAGGGTTCGCGGTTCATTGCTGTGCTTACACACCAGGCTACCCTTCTCCGAAAGCTTCGCGGGACCACCTACCACTCTTCTCCGGATCGGGTTTACCGCGTCCCCCCAGAAACTCCTTCCTCTCTATAGATAAGCCTTGTCCCCCCCACCCCCCTACTATAGTTTAGTTTAGTCTAGTTGAGCCCTATTGAACCCCCACTATAGAGGATAGGGCCGTTCCCCTACCATTCCCCCCCACCCCTTGATCGATAGGGCCCTGCCCTACCATTCCCCCCCCACCCCTGCAGGGGTAGGGGCTATAGTGCCGGGGCCCTGCGGGAGGGCGCTGTCGCTCATGCTATTATAAAGGGGGGGGGGGAGAGAAACCTAATGCAGTGAGTGAGCGACAGCGCCGCATAGGGTTCAATAGGGCTAGACTCAACTAAACGCCAACTATCCCCTATTGCCTCCCCCCCACCCCCGGGGGTGGGGTGGGGGTTCAATAGGGCTACCCGGCACTATAGCTAGAATTCCCCATGAACACTTCATTATTCTGCAGGGTGATAACTATGCCCCCCACCCAACCCCACACACGGACCAGCTCTTGACCGATTGCGCCGTAGGGAGAGACGAAATATGGCTTAGGCTTAGATTGGTGGCTCAGATCGGATAGATCTGGTCTATAGTGAAGTGAGCAAAGGGGGACGCGCAGAGGGAAGCCGAACGAATGTCAGATGCAAAGCTCCGCACCTCATTAAGATCATATTGGCATACTCCCCTGGAAGAGAAAGAGCAGACCCCATCGGAGACGAGAGTAGGGTACAACAAGGCCATTTCCCCCTTCTCACAGAGCCGTACGTGGACGTGACCGCTCATACAGCTCCCTGCCGGCATCCCCATTATCAAGTGTGAATGGATCGAGAAGCTCTAGTATGCACTCGACCGACTTCAGTTAGGGCTCGACGCATCTATCTCCTCCACCATAGAATAGTAGGGGCCCACCCCGCTCGACCGACTATCTCTAGTATCTATCCATACCATATAGTATATGCCTATCTATAATGCACTTCAATCAATCAACATGCACTTCAAGGCCCGGTGGCCTAGGGCACCACATCATCCATCTATCTATCCTTTATATACGTGATACCAGTCATCAGTCGCATCACGTATCTATTATTTCGCCGGGATTCTCCATGATTTCGCCCCTACTATAACTATAATGGGGGGTGGGGGGGGGGTGGGAACTTAGGAGAACCGCCCGCCCCCCACCCATCAACTAGAATTCCCTATGACTGCACACAATAACAATTAATCTACCTCTAATTAATTAGTCAATGAATCAGCCCGCTAGCCCTAGTAAAGCCCCCCTGCATTAATCAGTAATTAATTCGCTTACTAGCCCTTCAAATAGTAGTAGTAATTAATTCGGAATTAATCAACCTGCTAGCCCCATAGAATAGTAGGGGCCCTACAATTCTATGGGGGGTTGTAAGGGGGCCCTTCTATCAAGAATAGTAGGGGGCTAGAATACGCTAGAATACGCTAGCCCTTCAAATAGTAGGGGGGTAGGCCACGATTGATTCCTTCATTCATTGCCATCACCCCGGGTG
Organism: Cryptomeria japonica; assembly: GCF_030272615.1. Taxonomy (NCBI): domain Eukaryota; kingdom Viridiplantae; phylum Streptophyta; class Pinopsida; order Cupressales; family Cupressaceae; genus Cryptomeria; species Cryptomeria japonica. Next base: position 215,895 of record NW_026728844.1, on the reverse strand, counting down.
GGAGGAGGCTATGGGGTAGGTAGTTTGTAGCATCGTTTGTTCGCGGGCGGATAGAGGAGTTAGCTACCGGTTTCTCTGTCTCCTCTGATCTGATCTGGGCTATAGAAAGCAGTATTCGGATAGATCGAATAGAGGATTGAAAGCAGCCCCTCGACATTCTATGGGGAATGTTCGTGTGTTCAAAAGGCCTTCGCTTGACTCGACCCGACCGGTGCATTATAACAAATCGGAAACTGGACAAGGAAAGCCGGATCCAACTCTGAGCTGCCTTTATCTTCCTCCTGAGAGCCAACAACTAATCTACCTCCCCCCTACTATTTGAAGGGCCCCCGCCCCCCCAGCCGAATTGTAGGGGGCTGGGGGCTCCAGTCAAGTCCTAAAATTAGATGGAGGGGGCCTCCCACCGATTAATCTAACCCTCCCGCAATATCGAGACCCCCCGGTTATGCCCCCAGCCGAATTGTAGGGGAAGGGCTCGAATCTGCCTGCTAGCCCTTGCCGGGGGCCCCAGCCGGGCGAGAGCAGCCGGGTCTCGATCTATCTGCTCGATTCTAGAACTATTTAGCAAGCGCATCCTAATTTAGAAGAACAGTAGGGTTAGCCCCGGGCGGGGGCCCTTCGCAAATAGAATAACCCTCTTTATTAATCAGCTTGCTAGAATAGGGGGGGGTTAATTCGAGGAGTCAATTAATGACGCCCGCTAGTCTCGCCCTTTAGCATAGAATTGGGGGGAGGTATATTATTGTAGGGGGCTCGAATAAAGAGGGTCTCGATATATTTGCCGGGTATGCAGGGTGGGAATAGAAGGTGCCCAGGGCGGGGGGTTATGTTCAATTCCCACCCACCCCGGTGCTCCTACCCATCCCATTGCCGGAGGCAGATGCTCCTACCTGTACCTATCGGTCCAATCAATCCTTGATCCAATCTCATCAGGTCGAATGGAGCTATTGATCGAATGACCAACCGACCGCCCGTAGGGGTGGGGTGGGGGAGTAGCTTAAGAGTGTCGGGCAGACCCGTAGGGCCCCTATAATTCCCCATGAATGCACACTTCATTATGGCAGCAGGGTAATAAGATGTTGGTCAGTCGAGTGCCATAGAGCAAGCAGAGCGTGGAGCGGGGTTCAGCAGGTGCAGGTGCGGGTGCAGGTTCAGCGAAGATCCCGGCCCCCCCGGGGGCACTCGATTCGATTCCCCCCGGGGGCACTCGATTCGATTTCTTTCTCATCCCGCCCCATCCCATAGGGAGAGAGATAGGGGCCCCCCCTATCTCTATCTGGGGCCCACCCCTATAGAGAGATCTGGAGGGCGAGGGCGGCTATCTAATCCTAATCTCTAGTCGGCCCGAACCGTTGGGTTGGTTCAGTCTGGACTATAGAGCATTCCGATCCGATACAATTCTGTAGATCATATTACGTAATATAGTCAACCGATTGACTCGACCTAGATAGATACGGATATGCTTCGGGTCATTCATGATAGATAGGGGCCGACAGCTGCTCCGATGGCCTATAGATCCAGGGGCCCCATACCCCGAACGAACTATAGATGGGGGTGGAGTTCAGTAGAGTCCGAGTTTCACCGGTGATTCTCTCAACCGGTGATGGCATCTCATCCCTCAACCGGTGATTCTCAATGCAGGTGAACCGGTGATTTATTCGAGTGGACTCTCCACTTTCTAGTCATAGTCATCTCGACCCCCGGGGGTCGCATAAAGGTGATTCCCTCAACAGTTACATCTATAGGGCCGGTGGCCTATAGATATATAGGGGCCCAATCAACCAATCAATAGGTTGGTCGAGCCGGTTGGGTTGGTCGAGCCCTATCGGTGCTATCTCTATCTCCCATCCGGTCGAGTTCCTCGACCGAGTGCATGAATGTATATAGTCGGTTGAGTTCCTCTCCCCATATCCATATAGATAGAGGGGGAGGGGGCCGAGCCCAATCGATGGGTCTAGTATTACTAAAGGCGAGCGATGACCGCCTCCTATTGCCCCCCACGGGGGTGGGTGGGTGGCTATAGTTGGGTGGGAGGAAAACTTGAAAGGGCCTCCCACCCAGCCCAACTATCTTCCCCTAGAATTCCCTCCCAACCGGGCGTCAATTGGGGTTGGGTGGGAGGTATAGGCCGAATATCTTAAGTACCTCATCAGTCGAGTGTCTAAAGACCCTAACAGTCGAGTAACTGCCTAGAATTGAATAGGGCCTCTCCCTGGTCGCCCCTCTCGTTTTATAGGCAGATCTTTCATGGGCTACCTCCCTCACCGAAGAGCATCTTGATTCGGCAGTAGTATAGTAGATGGATCGGTTTCAGAGGCAGGGGCTGGTCCGGATCAGTAGAAATGTCGCGACATATCCGGGCTCTTAGGAACGGGTGGAGTCATTCTCCCAATTGCAGTAGGAGTCGGGGGCAGGTCGCTTATCTCTCATCCCCAGGCGTGCGTCAAATACGAATCTTTCCTCAGATAGAAAACTATATGGGGCAATCTATATCCTCCCACCCACAATTAATCTACCCCGGGCCCCCCCTCTATATAATTGTGGGTGGGAGGCCCTTCCTATCCTATATCGGTTAGAGTAGTTCGGATTAGAGCTTGAATCTGCCCCTGTCAGTCGACCCGAGTCCTTCAATTGTTCCATTCTTCCTCTGGCAGATGATCGCTGGGGGGGGGTCGAAGAGAAAGTTACTCGTCCGGCGCGGGGCGAGAAATCCGATCTGCGGTTGACCGGTATTCCCTCTCCCTCGCTGGGGATTCACGAGAGGCAGCCTCAAGTGCAGTATCGGAGTCCCATCCAGATCTGGGGTTCACCGGGGTTACAGAGGGATCCGAGTCTGGTGGAGCCGATGTGGGAATTCCCCGGTGGGAGAGAAGCCCCAGAAGCGGGGCAGATGGGTCTGAGGTACTCCCCATCGTATGACGGCTGGTGGGCCCCTACTATCTATCTATAGGCATTTAATCTTGAATCTCCGTTCCATTCTTTTCTATCGAAGGTTGTTCAATATGCTAGGCCGTTAGGTCTATCCAGAAAGAGCCGGGTTGTGGAAGTTTCCAATCAATAGTGGTAAACCTCTCCACTGAGCAGTCGTCGAGTCTCCCAGCATCGGCGGTTCCCACAGGTTATGCCGGTCTAGGAGGAGATCCAATAGTCCTTATGGCGGATGGGTGATCGAATGAATAACTCTTAAACCGGATGCTGCTTCCGCATAACAATGCCGGGGAGTAAGAAGCACTACGTCTACCGGAGAATCGGGCTGAGGATCGACGCCCACTGGATCAATCGGGAGCCGCGGTACCGCACCATACTGAGAGACGTGATACTCCGTACGGGTATACCCCCCCGGTGCGACGCCGTACACCGACCCTGGAATGGGATACAATCATGTGGTGGAGGGGAACCGGCACGCGGGGAATAGGCACGCGATCGAGAAGCTAGCGGGGGAATGGGTCAATCATAAATGGCTCATGCGTACACAGCGGGCGATCGGCTGAACCGGTGCTACCCCTACGGATGCTATCTGCCCCTACGGATGTTGTGGAATCTGAACAACTATAGATGCGGGGCCCCGCTATCCATTCACTCGTCGTTCCGTTCCGGTCGAGCACCCGGCGAGCAATAACTTGCGCAGCCATCACTACATACATCTCGTCATCCGAACCGCATCATATCTGTGAATCGCACAACCCCCAACTATAGATGCGGGGCGAGACAGAATCTGTGTTACCAGTAACTAGTCACTATGTCTTGGAGTAGCTCCAGTAGCATCCATCGTGCCATCCCATTCATCAGCCATCGGATCGGACCTCTGTATGCATCCATTACGTAATCCCACATCTTGCCGTCCCCCGTTTAACGCATGAAGCACCCACCTAAATGTACCCCGTTATCTGTCCATCGTTCCGTCCCGATTGCTTCCATATGTGCAGAACCGGTCCGGTCCGAGGAACACACATCTACGGTAAACAGACCAGTTTTTCCACTCCGCCCCGATCATCTATGTCCGAATCGAGCACCGCCATACGCCCACACGCCCCCTGGCCTCGTATCCGCAGCACTCCAGGTACCCCCCTATAGAAAATTATTGGGGTGGGTGGGAGGATAGCAACGGCTATCTTCCCACCGCAACTAATCTACCTCCCGGGGGGGCCGGGTGGGGGGTATAGGCTATCTTCCCACCCAACCCGGCAATCTATATATATATGAACTAAACTAGCAGCGGGTGGGAGCCCTCTCAAAACCACATTGTTAGCCTATTGAATTTTGAGATCCTGGTAAAGAGCCCGTGGGATCGGTTGGGCACGAGAAAGCGATGAATAAACCAACACGTTGTACCCTCCCCCTCATGTGAGGTGGGTACACGCCTATAGACGATGATAGGATGGCATGCTCCCCGCTATCTGTTTCTCTGTCATTCAGCCCTGATTCCAACTATAGTTGGATGGACACGATATCTATATGGGCACGTACACTTTACTGTAACTATGCCACTACCAGATCTCGGGAAACTACCCATGATGAGACTGAATGGTCGAACCCTTAAATGCTAATGATTGATCAAGTAGGTAATGGCCACCAGTTGGACCATTGAAGAATGAGTCTGCTACCCTATTGACCTCGCTATTACTGAATCAGTCATTTACGTGATGATGCCCTTATCAAACTATAGGGCCCTCCTCCCACCCTGCGATTGCTGCTACTCGGTCTCGATCTGGGGGTAAACTGCATATGTGGTAATTCAAAACCAACTGTGGGGTTGGGTGGAGAGCTACTATAGTTGCAATAGACAATAGTTGGCATGTTACGTATAGAATCTGGCGTACCGGGGGAGGGGTGGCGAGCCCAACAAATATATATATATAGATAGATATATTGTGGGAGGGAAACGATTAACTATACTAGCAGCCGGGCCCCCAAGAATTCTAGCAAGGGAGGTAGATAATTGGGGCGGGGGGAATTGAGTTGTTTAGCAAGGGAGGGAGATTAATTGTGGTATAGATAGTTGACCTTTCTCGATTCTATACGTAACATGCCAACACCATAACTTAACCACCCACCCTTCTCAATTCTCGATTGTTGCCCACCGGCAATTATTATTGTTGAATTGGAATCCCAAGTTCTGCAGCGCCAAGGCATTTCAGCTTTCATTCCTTTTGGAATAATATAAGAATAGGGCGGTTCCCTACAATTCTATGGGGCCAGCTTTAACCAGCTTTAATTCATCTGGGTGGGTTTCTCAATTGTTTTCAGCGTAGGGCCACCCATGTGACGTATAGAATATAGAATCTAGTCTAGCGGCAGATTGAGCCCATAGAATTGTAGGGGATTGATGAAATGTCGAGGGGGTGGGAAACTAACGTTCAGTTCCTTTCTCGCAACCTCTAGCAGGACTAGCCTAAGCCAAACTCGATTCTATACGTAACATGCCCTACCCGGCCACCCACCCCCCATGTGACGTATAGAATCGCCATCTCCCTCCCCGGGTTCTCGTGCCAGGCCGGGTACTAAAATGAAACCTTCTCGTCTTATCCCCCTCCCTTTTGAATCAGTAACACCCCTGCTTCATCAAGATCTGTCAACAATTAATTACTGTTCATTCGAACCAACCGACGCGTTAACTCCTGGGTTTACGAGCGGGCGCCCTTCTTTATATAGTTGCATTGATGCAGCCGGGGAAGGTTTGCTCGCTTTCGTCTGCTCGCCTCCATCGATGGCCGGTGCCTCCGCTTCTGTCGATTCCAACATCTCATTCGAGAGGCAGAGTAAGAAGAAGTAGTAGTTGGTGGCAGGCTTCCCCGTTTTTAGCCAGGCAAAAATGGGGGCAGTCGAGTCACGTACATCCAGCAGAGAGGCACAAGTCGAGGCTCGATATCACCGGGCTCTGCCATGAATGAATCCTTTGTCGACCCGGCTCCTTCTCCTTCTTACTCACCGGTCGAGTCAATGGGCGACCGATCCACCATATTCCAGGGACACAATTGGAGGCGAGATCAGCCCGGACCAGCTGCTTTGATTCCTGGGTCACCCATCAGCATCAGCAAGATATCTCTCAGCGATTCACTAGAATAATGGAAAAGAAGGGCGCCCTATAGTTTATTTGGGGTGTCGATCCGCCCGGGCGAATAGTAGGCCAGCATTCTTCTGGGTGGTATCGTTTCGATCAGGTGCTCTGCAGCTAACTCGATTCATCCGCCCCCCCATAGATATATAGGGCTCCAATTCCCCATTGACGGATTAACTCATCCGGTCGGGTTGCTCCCCACCTGCACCGGCCGTCCACTACCGATGGATATGGATTCGAAGCCAGCACATACGTTCGGTAGCGCGGGGCCCGAGTGAGATGGAGGGGCGAGACGCGTACTGATATCGATCGATGGGACAATGAAGAAAGCGGTCGCGTCGGTCAACTCGATCAATCTCATTCCTTTCTCCCCATATCTGAGATAAGGTCTCTCTCGTTTGCTTCCATCTCCCGAACCTGGATCAGCGGACCTGCGATCACCCGCCACGTGGAAGGATAATGGGCGCGAGGCCCCCCTACTATTCTATGGTTGCAAATGTTTGTTCGAATTATATCTTCCCACGGCAATTAATCAGTGCCCCCCGGAGGGAGATATAGTTTCTATAGTTTTCTATGGCCCCTACAATAATATAGCCCCGGCAACTAATCTTCCTCCCGGGGGGGCGGCTGGGGGATGTCTCCTATGCAATCATTCATCACAGTAGATTATATGCCCATCTCAATGACAGCTAGTTGGGCAAGGCCCTTACTATTCTTTAAGGTGCGCACTCTTCCTCTGTTGGGTTGGGTGGGAGCTTCTAGGAGTTAGTCAGGCCCGTTGCATTAACGCGAGTTCTGGTCAACACATAGTGATAAGTAGCGCACCATACCTATAGCTCCCACCCAACCCGGAACTATAGTCCCAATGCAGGCCCCCCAACTAGAATTGTTACTCTAGCAGGCGTACATTAATTGGAGGGCTAGCCCCCTACTATTCGCTTTCTCGCAGGTTTCTCCTTAGAACCCCCATTAATCAGTCCCATAGAATTGTAGGGCTTGACTGCAGTTCATTAATCAACCTGCTAGCCCTTTAGAATAGTAGGGGGCATCAATAAGTGCTAGAAAACTCCGAGCTTGCCCTACCCCCATAGAATTGTAGGGGGGCTGGGGGGAGGTATCTCGAAATTAGGGAACTATAGTTGGGCCCTTCAAATAGTAGGGCCGAACTACCATAGAATAGTAGGGGCCCCCCCCACCCTGCATGGAGATATAATTGGGTTGGGCCCCTACTATTCGCCAGGGCCCTACTATTTGAAGGGCCTCCCACCCGCCCCGTAGGGGGGGTTAGGTAGTCGGTATATAGTTGGAGGTCCCCTAGGCACCCTCACCATAAATAAGAAGCGTCGCCAGCAAAGGTAGCAGTAGCATCAGTTTACCTAGCAGTTTATCTTGTCGAATAACTTGCCCCGGGAACCCTGGCAATTCCCCTTTAGAATAGTAGGGAACCCCGGCAATTCTAGAATGTTAGTTGAAGCAGCCCTATCTATATATATATATATATTCTATATATATGGCGGTTGGAAGCATCCATGGTTTAAGCGGATAATCCAATCGTTTCATATCCTTCAGTTGCCCTATCTATATATGGGGCAGGTACAGAACCGTGCTTGCACTCATGTACTTGGGTAGCGAGAAAGGCTGACCGGGCTAGATCTGCTAGAAGGGAAAGTAGCGGCCTATCTATCTCCAGTTTGGTTGCCGTGTGTAATTCCGAGACTGTTGGGCTATCACGAAAGTGACGTTGTTTTTGGAGCAGCAGTTTACGACGTTGATCGAGAGCTCACAAGACCCAGCCTTCTTCAGAAGCACCCGAGAAAGGCATGGTAAGAGACAAAGGCTTCGCCCCTACGGGGCTGAGGCAGCTAAAGCAAGGCGTAGGCAGGAGCAGAGCGGCCCCTACTATTTTCTAGGCAAAAGCAGCATCAGAGGCCTTCCGGGGCAAATCTTTCATTAAACGATGCCAATGCCGAGCATCACCTCGCCCGTAGGGCGATCATCATGCCCGAAGGGATGCGATCGATGCGCAGGGTTCATCGGGGGATGGAACTTGCCGATTCGACCATCATGCATTATGTCTCGTATTGCCCATCCATCTCTATGCCTACCCAGGGGTGGGTGGGAGGCCCCATCTATCCTCCTGGGCCCCACCCCGCATGCTACACGTCGCTCGCCCATAGACAGAAATCCCGAGCAACTCAAGCCCCTACTATTTGTAAGGGGATCCCTACGGGGCTCGGATGCTGGTGGTGGAGGATCAATGGCTTAAGCCGGAACTGTATCTACTGCATTTCATTCATAATGGTCTACTGCACCAAGGGCTTTCGAGACGACCACGAAATGCAGGCTTTTCAGTGCTGCTTCCTTAGGCCTTGATTGGAGCCGCTACCCCTCACTAACTCCAATAATCTGCTGGAAAAGCAAGCCTCCTTTCTATAGCCCGTCAGAATAGTAGGGGCCCAACAAAAGCTAGATAAAAAGCACTGACAGAGACCTTCACTGGCGGCCAAAGCTGGAACAGCAACTAGAGAGGCAAGAACTGGAACAGCAGCTACGGAAGCCGGAGCTGGAACTGGACAATCTACAAAGGCCTACCAAGCTGGAAGAACCACGGGCTAAAGTCTATACTATAGCGTACGGCCTTTGGAGCATCTTTCTTGACTGGCTAGCCTTTATCTGATTCTATTATGGGTACTATAATAGCTGCTGGAAGATCCCCACGAAACAGGAAGAACTGCGTTTGGAACATCCGGAGCATCTGGCCTGTGGAATCACGATCATCAGTAACTGCATCACGATCTGTTCAAAAAGGAGGTCGGAATCTTCAGCTCAATAATCTTAATCTCCATCTCTCCCCTACCATAAAATGTCGAGGGGCTATGGCCCTACTATTCTATGGGCATAATCTCTCTCTTGTTTTTTTCCCAATCTCGATCTCTAAACTCTGAATCTGGCTATCGATCTGACTCTTTAACTGGTTTAAGGTAAGCAACTGGGTCTTCGAAAAAGCTAAGGAATATCATAATCTTCCTATCGATCACGCCCAACTATAGATGCGCCCTTCTCTCATATTATTTGCTTTAGGCAGGATCTGGATGACGAAGGTATGAATCACGATCATCAGTAGGAACTGTATCTCGCCATAGAATAGTAGGGGGTCCTGTAACTGTGCCTGGGTCATCTGAAGCTAGCTGTGATGCTGCTAGTTCAATAGGTGCTGCTGCTGGATCACTGGTCTCGAGCCCTGTAGGGGGCTGCCCTTTAGAATAGTAGGGGGCTACTGGATCCGCTACTGCCGTAGGATATGAAACAACTGGATCTGCTTCTGCCGTAGGTGCCCTTGCCTCTGCTTTCGCAATGATAGGTGATAGGCGACTGCTTGGCTGCTTGCGGTGAATGAACATCGACCATTGCTTCCACCTATGCTTCTGTATACTACTCGGATGCTTCCTTTGCTTCTCGATCTCGATCTTTATCACCTTAGAATAGTAGGGCATCTGGATCTTTATCTAGAACCGCCCCTGCATCTGCATATATTATTGCCCTCGGGGCTGGACAAGGTGGTGCTGGTGAAAGACCTGGTCAAATACCTTCGCCTGGTGGTGCATAAAGTCGGAACAGAGGCAGATGTGCAAAATCTCGGGCATTATCGATGTGCAACGAAGTGGCGCGTTCATTGCCTATCTCCCACAATTAATATCCCCACCCACTCGATTCTAGAACTATTTGAGCGCCCCCTACTATTTGAAGGGCCCCCCCATATCCCCCCCAAGCTATAGTTCTATGGTTCCATAGCCGGGGGTTTCTCCATAGAAAATAGTAGGGTAATTAATCAGTAATTAATTCGGAATTAATAAACCTGCTAGCCCGTCTCCTCCCACCCACCCACAATTGAATCTGAGGGGGGGCCTCCTACGGGGGCTAGAATACGCTAAAATAACCCTACAATTCTATGGTACTGATTAGGAGGAAGAGGCGGCTGGTAGTTGCCCTCCCACCCAGCATAAGCTAGCTATATCGGGAGAGAGCACAAGCTATATCGGGGCTCTCTATGGGGCGACTCTAGAAAGTCGGGAGTCGGCCCCCTATCCCTATCTATATATGGGGATGGGGATGGGGCACCCTATATCCATATATGGCGCCCCTATATATGATACGGATAGGCCAGCGGAGCAGCATCTAGATAGTAATAGTAGGGAGCCTATATATAGGAGCCCGCCAACAATGAATCGATAATGAAAGGTAGGTTTATAGGAATGCCTCTCGGTTTCTTTAGGCAGAACTATTGGTTGCCTTCCGGAATATCGATTGGTTGACTGATGAATGAACTGGGTGAGCAAGCCCTATATATCTACAGTAGGGGTGGGGCCCCCGATAAAATAGAGTGAAGGGCTCCATACAGTTCTAATCGTATATACCATATATAGCCCGGTACGGAACCTGCGGATCGAACGTCGAAGTGATCGAAGATATCGGGCCTCAACCCCAGCATAGATATAGATATAGATATAGAGGGGGTCGACATCATCATGATTCTACATCGTGTTATATACGTGATACGACTGATGGCCTATCTATATCTATGCTGGAGCCGGAACAACTAATCTACTGAAGCGGGGGGGCTCCCACCAACGGCATCTACCTCCTCGGAGACGCGGCAGGCGTACATTAATGAAAAAGATATATAACCCTCCAAGCAGGGGGGGCCTGCTGCTTGGAGGGATCTATTCTAGAAGCTAGCAAGCTGATTCCATCAAAATTGTAGGGACCCCAAGCCCCATTCTAGCCCGGCCTCGGTTGCTGACTAAACGGATAGGTTTACTCACCCTGTATCCCTAGAACTCACGTAGGTAGGTTGCTGCCCTCGGGTTCGAAGTCATCTAGGATATATAACTGGCACTCTCCGCATCTCCGCCAACAACTGTCCTCCAATATAGGAAGGGGTGGGGGGTTAAGGCTATAAGGGCATATGGGGCATATAGATCAGATCGTTCCGCATCTCTGAACCGAATCGGGCATCTCTGGCATATACCGCATCTCTGGCGGCATATAGATTAGATCGTTCCGCATGAATCGGGCACCGCATCTCCGCCAACAACTGTCCGGGCCATCTATTGCCGGAACTTGCCCTATTCCCACCCACCCCCCTACCATTCTAGAGGCCCCTACGGGGGTGGGTGGGAATCATAGGGTTCCTTATTTGAGCAGGCTGATTAATTGACGTGGGAGGGCCCCTACTATTCTATGGTAGTGGAGGTATATTAGTTTCAAGTTGGTGGGGGGTTAAAGCTATAAGGGCATATAGATTATCTCGCCCAGAGACACGACACCTTCTTCAGGCAATTATGGATGGGAAGCTATAGCATATAGCCGCCCTCCCCTATCTATATGGGCTATGGGCCTCGAGCGAGAAAGATTCGGGGCTCGGTAGACCAGTTGATGATACAACCGAACCAGATAATAGTTCGTGATGCTGAGGTCGGCTGCGAATCGGGAAAAAAGGAGACGGAGTCGGTACGCTGTGGTATGGAGACTTAACCACTTAACCGGGAGTGCGGTGGACGGAAGGGAATGGAATAGAGATATAGGGCTTATCTCGGTCGGCCTCTTTTTTCTTTAGGGCACTGGGAAGACAGTCGGTTGATTGATGATCTGGTTGACTGATTGGTCTGGTTGATTGATCGGTCGCCGGATATAGATACAAAGGGACCCCCCCGCCTCTATAGAGAAAGGCTATTATACAGTAGGCCGTCGGGGGACGACTAGAATATAGCCGCCCTCCCCCTCGATTAATTTCTTAATTGGGAGGGGGGCCCGGCGGCTGCTAATATAGTTCTCTTAATCTCTTAATAATTTCTTAATCTCCCCTATATATCTATCTGGCGAGGGCTAGATATGGGCCGAGTGCCCTACGGGGTGAAACGACGGGAGAACACTCGACTGCCCGCCTGCGCAGATAGATATAGATGGGCAGATAGATGGGTTGGGGCCCTATCTCTACTCTATAAGGATGCATCTAATCCATTATATACGTGATACGACTGCCCTATATATCTATCTGGGAGACGACCCCCTATCTATACCCTACTCTACTCTACTCTATATGGGGTGGGGCATTTGATGCTCCCCTCGCCATATAGATATATAGGGCTCTCCCTATCTATATGGGGATGGGGCCATAACCCTCTCTATACAGTCGAGCCATCTATTCATCCATCCATTATCTACGTTATACGACGGATGATGACTATCTATAGCCGAGATGGAATAGAGTAGAGATGGGAGGAGGACGAGGACGGCTATATATAGCATAGTTGGCACTCACCCAACTATCAATTGTCGGGGGAGGAGCCTATAATAGGCCTACTGTATATTGCCTACTAGTCGTCCTGGGCTCGACCGCCCCCCGCCCCCATATATAGCTATAGATAGATGGGGTTGTTTCCTCAGCCCACTACTGAGGTGAGGACTAGCCATCTGCCTTACCTCTGGGCGATCCATCGACAAAGCTGGGCGCCTATAGACCAGATGCCCGCTAGGCCGAGCCCCGTACCGTAGGGGAATGGCAATAAAACAACGGCAAAACAGAATTCTAGTCGGGTTATCTCGCCCTACAATTCTATGGACAAAACAGCGGTTCTAGTTGATCTATACTCTGTAATTCTATGGGGCCCCCCACCGCCCATTAGAAGAGTAGGGCCATATTTCCAGGTTACCGCGACGTTACCTTCCCTCGTCGGGTTCGGGTTCGTCCCCCCCCCGCTTAAGGAGTGTCCCGTTCGGTGGGGATTTCCTTAAGCGGTGGGTCCCTTCAGTCACCTTCACCTTCGGTCGGAACCAGTGGAGAAAGACTTCAGTCTAGTCCAACTGGATCTAGTATAACCGTTCTTGCTTATATGGATAAACGATAACCCGGCCGCCATAGAACTATCCCAAGGTTGGTGTTCAACCACGTCACTTGGGAGTCGCGTTCGCCCTATGGCTATTCAGATTAGGTGGGAATCGAACCCACACTCGAAAGGATAGAATTCGAGATATCCTAACCATGGGGCAACCAACTAATCTCTACGTAATATGAGACCCCAGGAACAGTGGGGCGGAGGGAACTCAAGCCCTCGGGCCCGGCTATCGTTTGTTACGAGAGGCCATTTTGTGCTATACCCAGCTACGCCTAAAGGGATAATACGGTTGATGGAACCAACAATGAAACACACCACACAGTCCAGCCACGCGTTACCCAGCCCCATACCCCCCGCCCAGGGCCAGGAGCCATTGCCACTGGCGCGTACCCGGAGCAAAACGAGCCTAACAACTTGCAATTCGAACCGTACACTCATCCAATACCCGGAGGCCTAGGACCCACCCCGATCGCACACCTATCATCATAGCAATTCACCCCTACCAATGCCCAGACCCGCGCCTCTAGGAGCCCACACCCCTAGGAGCAATCGAACATCGTGAAGCATCATTCATAGCAAATGACACCAAACGAGGGGAAGCTGGGACTAGAACTATTGATAGTGGGAGGGATGCTTATTCCTGTTTAAGGTCATCATCTCGGCCAACTGAATGAATGGGTTCTTACTCTGTTTGATACCTTCGTTGCTGGGTAAACTTAAACAGGCTCTGAGTCAACCCAAGCTACTCGATTTCGATGTACACGAATAGTAGGGCCCTTTTTTCTAGTGATGGTGAACCTGCTGCTACCAGATCAATTTGCGCTTATTCAACCTGCTACCTTCGTCTCTTCTTCCTCTGCTGCGACTGGTTCTGGTTCTTGAACCGGCTCAGATGCTTCTGCAAGAACACCTAGCACCCAATCTGCAGGAACTCAATCTCGATCTCGATATGCATATGCATCTGAAACTCCTTCCTTTACCGTTGCTGGTGGATCGGTTGCCGGTCGGCACCCCATCGCGAATAGTAGGGGAATGCTACTGGCTCTAAAACTGGCTAATATGGGGCTATACATCTGTATGATGGGTTAAGCTATGGTTGGTCCAGAGTGGTTGGTTGAATTCTATCCACTAGATCACAGGGAAAGGGCTCGTCTATAGTTACCCATTGATTAATATAGAATGGACAACTATATAGAGGGGCGGGGGGCTCCCGATCAATCTCAGTTCAATAAAGGTGGGTTGCTAGGCCTATCAAATTGATCATTGACAAAGAGCAGGCATGATACAAGGAGCAGGCATGACCTTCTTTGATTGGATAGTAAGTTCCACCCGTTCAAAATCCCTCACCCGTAGCAGGAACAGAGGCGGGAGAAGCAAAGGCAAGGAAAGGAGTTTCACCACCTCGAGTTTCCAGCATCTCTTTTAGTTCGAGATCGATACCAACTACCCCATAGAATAGTAGGGGCCCACCCACCCCAACCTATAGCCGTACTAGAATTTAATTCCCCCCCACCCCTTATTAATCAGTAATTAATTCGGAATTAATAAACCTGCTAGAATGGTGAAGCTAGAATACGCTAGAATAATGGGAAACTCTAGTTCCGGCCCCCCCGGGAGGTATATAGTTGGAGGTCCTTTATTAATCTGCCTGCTAGAATAAGGGGGTATAGTTCGAAGGCAAGGGCAAAGGACACAGAGGCTACAGTAGCAGTTGCATTTTCACTTATGAATGGAAAGGCAAGTAGCGAGGGTATAGGCACCACCACCTGTGGTAGAGATGGAGGCGACATAAGAATAAGTAAAGGTGGCAGCATCCCGCGCAGGATCCCAGTAGGGTCGAGAGCCATCACTTCGCTTGGATCCAATTATTGCAGGTGTGGATTCAGTTGATCAAGCAGAGAGAGCAAGGGCATAACCACTAGTAGAGGTAAAGGTAGCAGCACCTCGTCCAGGATTCCTCCTTGTTATAGGGCTACCATCAGCACAGGGTTCTTCGGCACCCCCCTCCTCTGGGTGGGGGGGAATTCTAGTAGAGTGCCGGGCCCCTACTATTCTAAGGGTCTGGTTTAGTCATAGTTTAGCCCTATTGAACCCCCCCGACTATACCTCCTACTATCAATGGCGGGTACGGGCAAACGATTAGAGTACAGCCGGGTGAGTTAGCGGGCATCTATTACTATTACATGATATAGAATGCTGGTTCCAGCAACACAACCATAATTGGCTTCATCTCCCGGAGCAACGGGTTCTTCATCCGATACAGCAGGAACAAAGGCTTGGGTGGGAGTACTATTAGACTCTCGACATTATTCCATGCTTGCAAGATCAGATGCAGCTACCGGAACATGGGAGGCCTACTATTCTAAAGGGGCTCCTAAGGCGAGGTAAAGGAACTTACCACTCACAGGCAAGAAAGGGGAATCGGAGCTATAAACCATTCTCTGCTTCAATGGCACGTGCTTGTTTCTTTTGAGAGCTCTTTAGGGCCTCCTGTGCCTCCGTTTTCGGAGCCTTCGTCGACAAAGGCCTTTCCAATCTCAATAGCGCTAGTCGGGAACTACCAAGCATACTTTTAGGCATCATCGTATATTTGAAGTTATTCCGGAAAGGGCAAAACAAATAGCCCGCGTATCAAGAGACGACGATTCCCAATTCTATATGTAACATGACAACACCAGAATATACCGACTATAATCGGCACTATGGAACTCCCCCCCGGTGCTTCATTAGCCGTTCCGCCACCCACCAACCCCACTGGCCCGCCTATAGAAGAGTAGGGGCCTCGGGTAGGGAGAGATAGTTGATAGATTTGTAACCGAACCAAGCTTCCGCGAAGGAATAAGAAAAGCTCGGGCAATTCTAATGCTCCCCCGTCCCGGGTTCCGAAACTTCGTTGGCTCGGCTGGACCGGGAATACTAGGAGCACATTAAGCATCGGACGTAGGAACTACAAATTCACACTTTCCACCGTCCCAGTAGCTTTCCCTCATCCCCTCCCGCTGGCCAAGAACGAGCGAGCAATCCACCACCTCCACACGTTCAAATGATTCGGCTATTGCCGGCTCTCCCGCCTCTCTATCCCTACCACCTCTTTGTACCATGCTCTTCGAGAGGAGTTGCCTACCGGCGAAGCCCCTCTTTTCTATTATTGGTATCGAACCATCCACCCACCCATGTCCACTCGCCGACGAGTTGGTGCCGGAATGGGAATAGATGTCGAATGGTGATCTCCTACTACCGGATGGTCGAGTCGGTCTTCCACCACCCTCTGCTCCTCTCTTTCCACCTGACCCAACTGTCGATTAATCCGCCATAGAATAGTAGGGGCCCATCCCACCTGCCAGGGGATACGACCTGGGTGGGAATTGTAGTTGGTCAACCTCGGAGAATAACGCTAACGCCCATATATCTCTATCTGCGGGAGAGGGGTGGGGAAGACATGAACCGATCGACTATGGACGGTGGGTGCACGCAATGAATGGATGAGAGGAGTAGACGACCTGGGGGACTAACCTCAATGGGATGTCTAAACGCGAGAAGAGGGATTTGAGCTATCCGATCAGGTTCCATTGCTCATAGGGGATGGCAGTAAAAGGAGTTGGCAGGCCACCATCCGTTGAATCGGCAAGCTCATTGCCCACCTATCCCGGTCGTTATTCGGGTGAGTCATCAAGAGGCTATCTAAACGGATACTTCTTTACCGATTCCCTCGCTCGCTACCCCCGTCGATCCAGGCACGGAAACAGATCGCTATTACTATTGAATGGATGGAACAGCTATCTCCCCACCACGATCTGCCTCTTCCTCGCCATCCACCATTCTCTCATCGCCGGATACGTATGCCCGGGAGGGAATAGAAGATGCCGTAAACCGTGAATCCGAAGTCCGTAATCAAGAGTGCTTGCTAAACCGCTTCCTCGCCAACTCCAGGAGTGGATAGCCTAAGTCCCAAGGAAAACCCTCATCCAACGAACTTAATCGATAGGGTGGGAGGGGATTATAGCGAGGTTAACCCTCTCCCGAACGAAGTGAGGTCTCCGATAGATGGAGAATCTATCTGGGGGCGGGGCGGCTATGGATATAGTTTAGTTGGGCCCCCTATCTATCATTCAATGCCTACTGTATCGGTATCGGATCGGAATGCATCGGATGGATGCATCATATTACGTCTGTAATAGAGTCAATTCCAACTCCCATCCCACTCAGAATGGAGGTTGGAATAGAATGCTGATGCTGAAGGGTGGGAGGCCCCTACTATTCTATAGGCTAGTTGTTGGAATGGTTGAGCCAATATCTAGCCAATCCCAATATCTAGTTGGGGCCCTATATCTAGCCAATCCCAAGATCTAGTCGGGGCCAATATCTAGTTGGGGTTGGGGCCCTAATCTATGTGGGGCACTCCTTCCTCCTTCCAGATTAATGAGGACATTTGATTGAGGACGAAGAATGGTTTTCGCCGAACGTCGGTTTTTCATCGATCCCAGCTGCCATATATATGGAGAGAGGGACTCTCCCAGCTGCCCTCTCAAGTTAGTTGGGGGGGTTGGGGCCTATATCTATATAGCGAGAAGCTCTCCCGGCAATATGCCATAACCTCCCTTATATACATACCTTCCCCCTTGAGAATAGTAGGGCATAGAATTGGGCGGGGCCCTCCCACCCGGGAGGGTAGATTATATCTTAGGGAGGGAGATTATTATTATTGTGGGAGGAAAGGAGTTGCGGTTCGCTACGCTTCTGCCTCAGGTTTGGAGTCTAGCTCCTCAGGTTCACTTGAGATAGGGATATGGCATAAATTTTCAATCCCGACCCATTTATACAATTACTATTCCCACCCTCCCATGAGATCCCGATTCCATGATCGGTAAGAAGTCCATCTCGTGCTTGGAGGACAACCCAATCTTGTCGGATCTCGTCACTGGAGTTGGTGAGTAGGCCGTCGGGGGAGTGCCAACTAGAAACTCTATATTAGATTGAGATCCGGCCCGACTATATATGGAATAGAATAGATAGCCGCCCTCGACCCCAACTTTCTAGTAGAGGTGGCCCTATCCGGAGGACGAGGACCTTTCTCGATTGGTTTACCAATTATTCCCCCCCACCCGAGAATAGCTTGATCGATTTATCTCTAATCGATGCGATAGCTTCTTGGTGTGGAAGTTCGGGCTGGATTCATGTGTTTCGATACCCAGTGAAGCGGAATAGTAGGGCCCTTAGCCTCCGCCTCCCACCCACCCCTAGGGGCCCGGTAGATGAATATTGTGGGCATGTTACGTATAGAATCTCGCCTTCTATCAAGAATAGTAGGGCGGCCCATAGAATAGTAGGGCGAATCTGGGGTGGGGTTCTATGAGATGCAGAGTGGATATAGTTGCCGCCCCTACTATTTGAAGGGCTTCCCACCCTGCATTTCTAGTCGATTCCAGAGTCTATACGTCACATGCGTCACTCTAGCAGGCTGCTCGCATGGCAGGCGATAAAAAATCTACACCTGACTGAGGAATAATTAATCCAACTTGATTGGTCGGGAGTCCTTCAATCAAGGCGAACTCTTTAGAACTAATTTCTTTTCCACACAGGACGAACATTGCACATTGCAGGCTGGGTATCTCTCACGGGTGACTCCTTCCAACTATGATATGCGATAAAAGACAGCCTAGTTGCCTTCCTAATCCCTGTTTGCCTTTCATTCCCCCCTATCCCATCACCTTGGCGGCTTCCCTTATATATACTTCAATCTCTGGTGCCAGCCACCTCCCAGACACACCTGCCCTCCCATGCCAGCAATACACCTCCGGATGGATACGCACGATGGATGCCAGCCAGTGATGAGGTAAAGAAGACGGAGGTAGATAGTTGCCCGCCCGAGAAGAATAGATTAGATACATTTGCCGAGAAAGTAAGTCAATAATAAGGTGGGATTGGGATGATAACCCTTTATGCCCCGCCGCTTATCAAGCCCATCAATTGAAAACCCGCATGCTATGGATGGAAGAAGGTCAGGGAGAAAGCCCGCAGGAAGAATTGGTTGGAGCTTTTCACCCAAGTCAGGGATAAAGCCAGTGTGATATGGTGCTCCGCCCGATCGATCCAAATTAGGTACTTACTTCTTCCTTTTCTTAATGTCCTGCATGTTCATTTTCATTTGCTGCGCCGATGCAGCATTCTGTTGTTAGCTAGCAGCTAGCTAGATCTTCTTCTTTTATTAAAGAATACAAACAATTCAAATATTTATTATTCTATATATATGTAATAAGCATACTTTTAGCTTGCTTCCGAGGGCGAGGGAAATCAACTTGATTCTTAAAGGAATAAGTTTCTTTCCCGAACTTTATTGGCCCAAGATCCCACTCCACTTTGATTGATCGAGGCGAAAGAAAAAGCGATTCTATAAATCGAAAATCTTAGACATTCTATACAATAATATAGATTTATGGCTATTCCTTCGCTCGATGCAATCATTCCTTGTCACACGTTAGTTCACTGATCGATCCCGACGATCAACTATTTATTGCATTAAGAAGTAAGTAATTGATCAGTAGGACACACTGTATAATGAAAACACAAACTGTGGAATGAGCTGGACGGGGGATGCGAACCCCGGAAATGAATCAATCGGCCCAAATAAATTCGTGATTCACGGGGCGGCATGAACACCTAGATCACTAGAGCTGAGGTCATTCTCATTTAGATCTGTGTTCCCATGGATTAGTCGGCTTAACCAACCCGCTCAATAGAAGCATCAATAGAAGAAGGCACCACGAAGAGCAGGAAAGCTCGATGGAATGAAGGCAACACCTGCCACCGGAACACCTAGATTAGTGGGATCGATCTGCTTCCTTTCGCGAGAAACGAAATGAGAAAGCAATGGCGAACCAATCCTGGAATAGTTAAGAACCACTTGCTTAGATTGGTCCGCTCCGAGCTAATGAGTTCCCCCAGAGTTAGGCTTGTTTGCTGGTGACATAACTGAACGATGAGCACGGTGGCATTCGGAGGGCATTTCCAAGCGCGATAGGCGGGGAATCAATCGACCTTTCATTTTGAGAAGTGCTTTGAAATAAGTGCAGGGCATTCCGAGATAGCATTTAAACAAAGGCGATAGGCGGAGAGTGCAGTTTGGAATAGCATTCCACTGGCATTGCATTCGATGAATGGTTTACTATACGGAAAACGAAGCGAGTCAGTTGGTGCGGCGAGTCGGTAACAAAATAGCATGCAATTGGAGGGCAGGTGGAAGTTATTCATTAGCAATTCATTAATAGCACCCAACAAACCGGAAACAGGCATGCAGGTGGCAGTGCTGATCCAGGTGGATGGAACCGCTGCTGATCAGAAACAAATAAAGGTGAGTGAAACGGCTCCGCTCCACCAAGCCTGAATTTCCCTCTGTCCCAGAAAACACATTCGAGAATAGCGCTTCAAGATGCTGAGTTGAAAGCTTGGTGTATGTGGGCTAATGTGGTGCTTTCATCGAGAAAGAAAAGCAAAGAGGGATAGGATTGGGTTTCCCGAATTGATTGAGAATCATCAATAGATGGGCACTGTTATCCGCTCGTTCCACATCTGGCCCTAGGATAATAAGCTTAAATAATTGGTTCGGCATGCATAAGCAGAATTGCATATCCAGCCACTGGAACTTCAATTAGTGTTTGAAAGCTGGTGAAATGGCTAATGGCTCTCTTAGTCGAATCAAGTTGGTGGCTCTCAATCAATAATTGGTGGGAATGCCTGGAATGAGAATGCTCGAATTGCTAGAATGAGACTTCCCCCTGTAGAATGGGAAGGGTGGGACTTAGACACAGCGAATTGATAGGTGGACCAAGCTATTCCTTACCCAACCCAAATATTGGGTGAGGTAGTGAAACAGGCAGGTTCTCGCGATATCCATAGCACTGGGAACATCCGGACGATTCGGGGATGAATCCGATCTTCAAATTGGGTTTCGGGCGAGTGAATGAGGCAATTGAATGAAGTGAATGAGCAGTAAACGATGATGTATATAAGACTATCTAGCTATATGAGGTTGAGGTTTGATTCCGATCCCATTCGTTTCCCGATCCCGAATGTCCGCTTCTTTCCTCTGTCCCGAAACCACCCATCATTGGTCAGTGCACGCATAAGCCTGCTTCATCATTCCCCATCTACGAAACTACACAGGAAAAAACGCTGCTTATTGGATCGTATTATGCCTCTCCGGATGGCTGGTTGTCCCCACTGAACGCACTGAACTGACTTGGATCACCTCAATCAGTTCATTTTAGCCTTCATCGAGACGGAGAGAAGAGTCATCAATCTGGCGTAGTCGGGAAGGGACCTTATCCGCAAACTGGAAATTGTGGTAGGTTAGGGTAACCCGAGCTTTCCCCACTGCATTCTTCACTTCGCCAATCGGTATAATGGATGGTTGGGAAGCCTCAATCAGTTAATTCGCCGCATCGAGATGGCAATTAGAATCATTGTCCCGGCAGTCGCGAGCATCAATCTGGAAATCTGTCTGGAAATAGGAATCTCCGCAGATCTCAGTTTGCCCGAGTCTGCCACTCCCACATTTTTTGGTGTTCAGTTGGGCCCTAAGTGTAAAGACTGAAGTGCTAGTGGATAAGCGTTCATTAGCTTTTTTCGCCTCATCCGGGCTGCCTGAACCAGTAGTTCTTGTAGCGGGCACTTCTTCCTCACCGAACGCAACTTGGTTGGCTCCTTTTCAATATTGATTAATTCTGTTTCATAAAGGGGCATTGAATGAGTACTCGAACCGGGGGCATTCACTGAACAGCAGCGGGCACTTCCAAATGCTTATCATTCATATGGCTGGCTCTCCTCTCCGAGCATGAAAAAGACCTCGCGGCGGAAAAGGGTATGAGTTCATTTTGGGGGAGGGGCAGTAGAGAACAAAAAAAGCTGAAAAAGGGGGGCTTAGGAACCAGTTTCGTTTAGTAAAGCCAGTTGGTGATTCGCTATAACGATAGCGTTATTCGCGATAACGAGAGTTGGATTTGCCAGCTTCATCTAGCGGGGTTAGCCAGCAGCTCCAATGAGGTCACTAAGGTGAATGAGCCAGCTTAGCCAGCAATAAGTGCTATAATCGTTGGATTTGCCAGTTCTATGAACGAACCGCGAACCACTTGATTCGCGAGAAACAGCGAATACAGGCGAAGGAGCGAAGAAACAAGATGGGTTAATGAGCCAGCTCCAAAAGTGAGTGAAGGAGCCAGTTCTGGCCGGAGCAAACACCTGTCTGGTGCCGGAGTAATCATTTTCTATTCCCACAATCCTCCCGATCTTGATATGGCGCCGTTATTTACTTAATCCTCACAGCAGTTTCTTTCATGCTTGGAAGGAGGATGAGTCGGTCAATGATATAAATGCGTATTGAACAAGCAATAGCTCCGCAGAAATATTATCTAGCTCCGGAAACAAAATAGTTGATGTGCTTCCCACCGCCGACACGCCTACCCGTAAGTCTCGTTAATCGGCGGCAGATTCCAATATTGAGTTGGCCTTAGTCGGTTTATTAACGAACCGGAGAGAGCGAACGAATTAGCTCGCTCCGCTTGTTGGCGGGTTGCGTTAGCGGCACTGGAATGATTCGTGTTTCGATTAGTCTAGGTATCCAATAAATCAATGGGAGGTTGGCGAAGAGATTAAGAAATTCATTCAAAGCGGCGTAAATAGTTAGGAGGTTCTAGGGCGAGCTGCTGTTCCGTTCCTTCTTCTTAGAGTGGAAAGTCAAACAGAATATGGATCAGGTTCTCTTGCTTATCCGCTGTCTCTTATTCCCCTAGGCTCCTATACAAAAAGTGGGTAATCCAGATCGGTTGAAGATGCCTCTCCTTTTAGTCGAGTATTTGAAAAACCTCTAAATAGAAAGGTTCAAACCCAGATAAATAATCAGAGGAGCTGGACCGGATCGACCTGAAGCTGTTGGACTCGACCAGATACTTATCCGGATGTTCCAGGTGAGCTCGCACCCCCAATAGATTCATTTCCCCCAGCGACAAAGTAGGAAGTGCCCCCATATTGATCTCGATCGGCGCATTTCCAGGTTCCAGGTTTGGCAGGATTGTAGCATTAAGCCGGTTTAATAAATACCGAATAGAAGACTCCTCTTGATGATTCAATACCTCCCGTCGATCTTCTTCTGCTGATCCCTCCCCTAATCATTAAGTCGATCTTCCTCCTCTCGATGTCCTATTTGAGCGATCGACTGATATGACGTTCTAATAATGATCACCCGGAATCACTCCTAATTCTCGCTAAAGATCGAGTTCCCTCAGGCGAACTCTGGACTTGCTTACCCTGTTCCCTTTCAAATGCAATAGGCAACAACGAACCGTAAGATTGGCTCAACATGGATAATAGTTGTCAACCTTGCCGGAGAATCGAACTCTGCGGCACATGCTGTGCGCCAGCAAATGTTACTCTTCTGTTTGGTCGAATGGGGAAATGACTTACAATGACGGGGAACAAGTAGATACTTTTTTCCTTCTAATCTCTGGTAGGAAAAGAAGCAGCGGAGTATCAAATCTTTTCATTTCGAGCGGGCAGGGGAGGAACTCAACAAGAGAGGATTCTATCGGGTCAGCAGGGTAGAATGGCCCGAGCGAGCTTCCAGCTGGCGATTCATCCTCTACTTCAAATGAAACGGTGGGAACTCTCGTCTTAGGTGCCCATCATTTAGGCACTCGATCGATCGGTATCTTTCCCTCTTGCGGTCGTTTCCCCATCTCATCTGGTTTGTAGTAAAAAGTGTCTATCGCGAAGAGCGCCCGTTGAGACTCCTCTGTCCCCGCTCGCGTCGGGTCTCTCCGCTTCTGGCAACTCTTCTATCGGGTGTCTGCCCGGGTTTTCTCATTCATGCATTAACAGCCGCACTCGGGAAATGAAACAATTCAATTTGTTGGAACGGGTTGAGTCGCTATTAAAGCTTTCAACCATTCCTCTGAGCACCGGCTGCTTCAGTTTTGACTGATCCGAAGGCCACTTCCACTCTTGCTCTTGATTCTGACCCTTTCCCTTCCCTGTGGGCCTTTACCCTGAATCCCTGCTCTTAGCTCCGTACAAACTAGGTCTTAGCTCAGTTGGGAGAGCAAACAGAAGGAGGGTAGATGTAGTTACTTCGATCCCCATGCAAGCTAGCCTAAGTCATTAGCTCTACCCCGGTCCCCAGGCTCTACCCAAGGCCTCGCAGTCCGTCCTATACTTTCCAAGGCCCTGTGGAATTGTGTTTGGATAAAGCAGGCACCCGGTAAGTTTCGGCGTGAAATGCCTAATCTAACTGCTCGACCTAGACGCGATTACAAAGGCAGAATGATCCGCTGAACCAACTAATGAACACGAAACAGCGGATTCTTAACTTGATGCTCCACCTTTCAACACGCTTTCTTTGCTGCGTGAACTACTACAAAGTGGGTAGGGAAAGCAATTGAAATGATTGAATCGAGAACCAACGCTAGCACCTTCCGTCCGTTGCGCTGTAGCACCTTCTGTTAATAGATAATTGCTTGCAGCATAGGGAAACTAGGTGGAACAAAGTGTAACTGTCAAGAATAAATCCCGATGAATGACATGGATCGTCGAATAGCGAGAACTACATATATAAGCAGCAACAAATGTTTCTCTCTCCCGTCTCGCTACACGCTGTAGCTTTCTCTCTTGCTCGTGATCAACTGAAGAGCTCGCTGACGTGTAATCTATTCCCGGGTGGGACTGAACGCATTCAGTAGTACTTTAAGGGGCTAGGGCATATCGCTGCGATTGATCTTGGGGGCGGGAACGATCAAAACGGATTGATGCTGAACGCTGGGTCGCTACGATTGAGATTAGTAGGGCCTGCCTCATAACCCTATATATAGATAAACGTTCATTCAAGATCCCTGGAGTCTCTTAGTAAGGGGCACTACCATCTATCAAGTTGTTGCACGTGGGTGACTGGCTATAGTGGGGCTCAGTAAGGAGCACTACCTACCATCTATCAAGTTTGTACACGCGGTGACTAACTATAGCGGAGTGTTGTTCTTGTCTGGGGGCGGGTGGGACAATCATTGCTAATCACCAAGCACAATTAGGTCAGGGCACACACCGATCATGGACACATATAGGGCAAAAAGAAGCACATATTGTTGGTAAGGCAGGGACACATAATTGGGAACACACAGCGGAAAGAACAATAAATCGATCGGGAGAGAAGACATATCGACAATCGGGGACGGAATCACATCGATTGGCAAAAAGCACATGAATCAACAAGGGAAAGACACAGGGCAGGGGCGCGGTCAGAACACATTGTCGATCGGCATCATCAATCGGTCGGAATACACATAGGCAGGGGGCAGAGGGAAGCACATTACAGAGGTGGAAAAAAACACATCTTGGCGGGCAAATCGACATATAGTCGAGTGTCTAGTCCAAACTTCCCTTCGTCCAGTTCCAGTCCGGGATTCATTTTCTTTCATGGACCCGGAGCCCGTTTACTCGGAACCACCAATAGCGAAGGCAAGAGATTAGATTATCATATAATGCATACCCAGTTTCAGGCGAGGGTGAAGCGCCATAAGCAGATTCATATCTTTTCTCGTTATAGTTCGAACTGACCCAGTAGCTAAGGCAGCAGATCTCGTTGTAAAGCTGGTCAGTAGCAAATCCAAATGCACAAGGAGAGACTAAAGCAGCAGTTGATCTGGTTGAACCACCAGCCTCAGTTTATGGACCCCCTACGGGAGGGGTAGATAGATTATTCAAGTTTTCGAGTGACCAGCAATGAGCCCGCCCGCCCGTAGGCAAATGCTTTTGTGTCAACTTTCTCAACTTGCCGTACTATTTGAAGTAACTAGATTTCGTATGCTCTATAAACTATTGACTCGTCTGATCATCCATTGACTCGTCTTAGCAATAGCATTTTGACAGAAATCGTCTCCCCGGCTCGCTTCTTTTCACGATTATTCTTTTAATGTATTTAACAAAAAGCTCTCCTATAAGAGCAAGCCTCAGACTTCCTTTTATGCAGGCACGGGCGGGAAGAGCCATCTTCTTCACCAGCGCCCCTACTATTTTCTAGGCGATTAGGCAATCTTAACCGCTTCGATTGGGCATCGGACATCATCACATCATGAAACAATCAGACTTGAAATAGGAACAATCTTTTGCATCGGGAAAGCCTCATCATCGGGCATCAATTCCCTCGTTCAGGAACGAAGTCCAGTGAGCGGTAGGCAAATAATAAAGCGTAGTGGAGTCGTTTAGGAACGAAGTGCAGTTAGCGATAGTGGACTCGCTGGACTATTCGTGACGAGAACAGCGAACCAACTGGCTCCACTCGTCACATTCTTCCTCCCACTTCTCGATTCTATACGTAACATGGGTGGGTGGGCATGTGTAGTATAGAATATATTCAATTTGCCAACAATTGCCTTACTTCCATTATTCTGGACTCCTTAGCTGGATATGAAGAGAGTAGTTCTATCCGGTGTATTAGCTGGTTGATTAGATTAGGACTACCCGCCCCACACTACCCTTCTTGGAAGGACCGGTGGTGAATGAAGGAAAACATAGCTGTAGGTAGGTTCGCCATAGAATAGTAGGGCTAGCCCAGGTTCGCCATAGAATAGTAGGGCGAGACGGGAAGTGGGAGATCAAGGAGGCAGGGAGTTCTAGCCCAATGAGGGAGGGAGGGAGGCCCCTACTATTCTATGGGCATTCGACCTGTTGGACTAGCCATAATTTCCCACCGTTGGAGCGGGATGAAGGAAGTATTAATCCTGCCACACAATGAATTGTCTAGTTCCGGTCCCCCGTCCTACCCACCCTGAACCCCCAGAGAACATTACCCCTGCTCCATCCGGGGAATCATCGCCTCTTTTCAACTACCTTCTTCGCCCCAGGCAAGAAAAAGAGAAGCCGAAGCAAGCCCAGAAAGATTTCTATCCGGAAGGCCATCCAAAGTTTCTATCTGTTGAGAATGTTAACTGGATGGCTAATGTAATATAGCGGGGGTGAGGAGCTAGATTAGTTGGAAGCTAAGCAACTCCCTTCCTAATTCAATTACTAAACTGTAGGTCCAACGGGGTAGGATTGTCCTCCCGGTAACTTAAACGAGGTAGGATTGTCCTCCCGGTCACTTTTTTTTCGAGGACCCGGTGGTGGCTGGATGGAAGGTAGTCCTATCCTGCTAACAGATTATCCATCCTTCACCCCGGAGGAGCTAGATGAAGAGTCCCACCCGGCCCCCCCGCCCCCCCCTATATAGTTGGAGTTAGGCTAGCCAAGATAAAGTTAGCTACGGGGCACCGGCCAATGGAGTAGACTAGTTAGGTCCAACTATAGCCGGAGGAAAGGAGTTCCATCCTGAACTGCTGGGTAGCTTTCCCTGCCTCCCACCCACGGTCGAATGAAATGCCCATAGAATAGTAGGGGCCTCCCACCGTCTTTATTGCCTCCCACTATTAGCGAGAAACCGAGGTCCCCGAATAACTTCAGGGGTGCGCCCCCTTTCTCTGAAATAAATACCCGATGGTCCTTGCCCGGTCGGATGAAAGTAACTTTGGATGGTCCGACTAGTTGGACTGAAAATGAAAGCATTGATATTGGGATGGACGGAAGAAAGAAAGAAAGATAATCGGCCTAACATCCTGCCCTCGACATTCTATGGGCGCCCAACATTCCGATATAACGTATGGATAGTTGCATTAGTCCCCTGCATTAATTTATGGAGTTCCGGTTGTTGTTACCCATCCTCCATCATAGATAGTTGAGGGAGAGCTGAGCATCCTCCATCATAGTTGTTGAGGGCTCTAAATAGTTCTCCCTGATCAGATGTTGAGGGCAGCTCCCTACTATTCTATGGCGAACCTGGGCTAGCCCTACTATTCTATGGCGAACCTGGGCTTACCATCGTGTAGTAGGACGGTAGGAGCCTGATAAAGGTAGTTGTCTACTCCTAACAATCCAACCGGGAGGCAAGAAAGCAACATAGAGTTTTCCCTTCCTTCCCGCCTCAAACTGAGCTAAAGTAGTTACGAGGTAAAAAATAGAAGATAGCCTCAAACTGTATTCTCAGCAAGGTTGAAGCAGTTTTTCAAATGCATGCATGGAGGTACAAAATAGAAGTACGCTCGATCGGGGGTGTAGGCGGGTGGCCCTTTCCGGAAGGCCTTATCTCCTCGACTAGTGAATTCCTTATCCCACTCCAGTCAAGACTAGTTGGTTGAACGAATGCTGCCTTTCTCTAAACAGCCAGCCTTTCCCTCCGGCCCGAGACTAACCTTCACTGAACACCTTCTTCTATTTCTCGATCTCGCCCATCCTCCCTTCTATTTCTCGATCTCGCCCATCCATCCGTTGGAACTCAATCTCCTCCAGCCACCTAATCACCGCCCGGTGGGAGCCCGGATTGTTAACTTCTCTCCGGGTTCCGGTTGAACTAGTCTTCCTTCCGAATGAAAGCATGCTCGCTGATTGAACGAGAAGGGAAATGGGCGAGAACAATAACCTACCTCCCTCCCTTTCTCGCTGACAATAGGGGGTGAAGGACGGCCCTTTCTCGCTTCTAAAAACATATTGTATTCCTCTATCCCTACCTCCTTATCATCCTCTTTCCTAACTCCCCTTTAGAATAGTAGGGCTATCTTCCGTAAGGCCCACAACAGCCCATATAAATAGTAGGGGGCCTCCCCGGGTAACAGTATAAAACAAACTGTCTTGTGGATGGGACAGACGCGAGCACTACATTCAACAGCTAGACAAAACTACATCTGGAAAGAAACAAACCGAGAAAGGGAGGAAGGTGAACTGAATTAACGAGGAGCTAAGCTAAGCAGCCAGTTGCCTTCCAATTCTCGTACGCTTTGACGAGACAGTTGCCTTCCGGCATCGACGAGAACCTATCTATAAAGCTCTTCTCAGTGGGGGATGGAGCACCACCGGGTCCTCGTTTTGCATGCTCTTCATCTGATTGAACCGGCCCCCTTAGAATAGTAGGGCCTTCCGGAAATAGATTGATCGACCTTCCAAGCACCGGATAGAAACTTTCTTTCTTCCCACCCGGGCCCCAGAGAACAAGACCCCAGTGAGAGTATCAGTCCAAGTGCCCACCCAGTGAGAATATCAGAAGTGGTTAGCAGCTTCCGGTTGAACGATTCGAACCGGGGGTGTAGGCTACAGCTATGCCTTCATTCACCACCGGTCCTTCTGACAAGATAGTATTTGTTTCCAACCGGGGGTGTAACCTATCCTTCTCGTTCATCCTTGTTATTCTTTCCAACCCGGCACCTTCCTTCCGACCTTCCAGATAGAAAGAGAGTTTTCTTATTGCCTCCCACCGGGCGGGGCTCCTAATCTATGGTCCTCCCATCCGGTCTCGGCCCAACAGGGGGTGAGGGAAGGACTTCATTCACGTAATAGAATTCAACTTATGGCCGGGTATCTGCATTGGCCGAGAAGTAACCGGTGGAACTCCTTTCCTTATTTGACTGTATTCCACTCACTAGTCTACTCCCGACCTTCCTTCCGGATAGAAACAAACTAGCCTCCCCGGATTAAAGTAACTTTGGATGGTCCAGTTCTCGCACAGAAACAAACAACTGTGCCGGGCCAATAAAAACTAATGTCTTGCCTCCCAGCGGTTCTCGTTCATTAGGGCTCCCACCTTCCGGTTGAGCTATAACTCCCTGCTAATCCCCATAGAATTGTAGGGCGGCTAGAACTCCCTGATGCAGATTAGGGCTGTTATTCTCCAGTGAACAGTTACCTGAACTGAACACCCCCTCTCTTTCTCGTGCCATCCTTAACCTCTTCGGCGGTAGGCTACAGTTGGATGAAGGTAGGGCTATCCTACAGTCAGAAGGGAAGACTCAACCGGGGAGACTAGCTATTCTTTTCAGTTCAGTAAAATGTACAGTTCAGTAATTGTCACCTTCTTTCCTTAGTCCTTGCCCTCACCCACCCACGGTAGAAAGTGAGTTTCTCCTTGCCCTGGTAGTCCAGCTGCTTGCCTTCCTTTCGTCGAACTCTCGTTTAGAATTCCAACTGGTATGGGTCTCGTTGAAACCTTACTTCCGATTAGAGTTGTATGGGTCCCTCTCCCAACTATTTGAATTCTCCTCGCTCTTTATCGGGCTCCTCGTTAGGCTCCATCGTTGCCATCCCTCACCCCCGGTAGCTAGCTCCTCGTTGAGTTCCATCCAGTTAGAATATTAGTTACCCAACTGAACTCACTTCCTTCTTTTGAGCAGGAATGCAACCCTAAGGTGTGGAAGGGGTCCTGAGCAGGAATGGATAGAGCGCTGGTGGAGATGGTAACATTGCTCGAGAATAAATAATAGCTGCTGGTCCTCCTCATTTCACGGCGGGAGGATTAACACTCTATGACTATGCAGAGGGGGTCGAACCGGGAATCCATCCAATGAAGGGTGGCCCGATGGAGCGTCTTGAGTCCTTTCCTTCCTCCACTCCCTCCCTCCTTCGTTAATTAGGTCAGTGGGGTCCCCCTGTAGTTGGGATGCTCGCTCGGACCAGAATGAAAGCTCAGGTAGGAAGGAAATGCTCCTTCACTAAAGGCAGGAAATAAAGAGGGGGTTAAGGCTGGACAAGGCTTTCTCGGAGTAGAAAAAAAACAACTCAACTATATTGGATTGATGCTCGGGGGAGAAAGGATTGATGCTCGGCTCGGATTAAGGATGCTCGGTCTTGCCTCCCGTTCTCCTTGCCCTCGGATGGAAATGCATTGATTTATCCGCTCTTCCCTTCACCCTCGGCCTTCACAGATTTTCTACTATCCAACCAGGGGTCCTTAACAACTAATCTTCCCGGGGCCTCCCACCCGTTCTAGCGGCTTCTTCTTACACCTCCTCTCTTTCTCAGTCCATTGGCCAAACATTCATTCCTCTGCTCGGTCAACTGAGCTCCTCGTTGAGTTCCATCCAGCCACCACCTTCATGTTAGGTTCTCGAACCCACGGATAGAAACAAACTAGAATTCTCCGGAGGGAGTTAAGGATTTCTCGCTAAACAGCCACTTCCGGTAGTCTTTCTCCCGCTTGAACCCGCCCACTCTTCTTCATGGAGTTCAAAAAAGTCTTCTCCGTGTAAATGGATGGGACCCCGGAAGGGAGTTCAGCCCAGGTTGAAAGGCCGAGAGTTCAAGAAAGTAAGCTATGGCCCGATATAACGTATGTAATCTGGAGAGAACATCCTCTCCTGCTAGTCGTTACTTCTGCCTATAGATAGTAGGGCCACTGTCCATCGGGGGTGCCAACATCAACTACTTTATCTAGCTCCATCAACTATAGATAGGACGGGGTGGGTTTCTCGAGTTCAACGAAGTTAAGCATGCTCGAACCGGGAAGATCCTGCCTAAGAGGGAGGGAGAAGCCTACCAATTCATTAGTGCCCTACTGCCCCCAACCCAATATTGAATATCCGGGCCAACACAGTAACAATCCCCCATAGAATAGTAGGGCGAGATGTCACCAATTAACTCTATTGGCCGGTTAAACCACCCCGCACCAACGGTTTCACTAGTTGAATTCCTTCCGCCCGTAGGGGGCTGCTGAGCGACCTACCTGGGGACAGCCTCAAAATTCTATGGGATTGTCCCCATTAGAATAGTAGGGCCTGCCTGTTAGGCTATCACGTATATAATCTGGCCGAAAGGACGATTGATGCGGAGGTGTAAAGGGCGGTAGAATCGAGAAGGTTGATGAATAGATGGGCAACCGATATCAAGTAATGTAGTTGCCCTCACCCGCTTCATTATCGAGGCACCCCGTAACCTTCGTTAGATGAGTGCCCCAACGTCGCCCTACAATTCTATGGGGTTCAGTTCAGGTAAGCTATAAGCTTAAGTATCCATCCTCACCCGTGGGCCATCCCCCACCCCCGCTTCATCCCTCCATCCTCACGGAGCTAAAATAAGGAAGTGCTCCATCACACCCTTACTTAATCAGCCTGTTAGAATAAGGTAGCTTAGCTGTCTGGTTTGAATGATAGGTAGATAGGGCTTCCCACCCAGAGATAGTTGGGAATCATACTCCATCCTGGGGAACTCTAAGGAGGGACTACCCTAATGTCCTAATCGACGTTAGTTATCATGGGCAACCGGTATCAAGTAACTAGAGTTCTCCTTGCCCGCACCCCCGATTGATATGAAGATTGTCAAGAGCGAGATTCGGACCGGGATAGTTGATTCTAGACGTAACATCGGCTCCACCCTTCACCCCCTGTTTAGCATTGCATTAAACTAGTCCTCCCGGCCCAATTGTTAGGATAGGGCCTCCCTGAAGATAAAGGTAGTTGTTAGTCTACTCCCGATGGTTTTGTTTGGATGGAATGAACCGGGGGTGAAGCTGTTAGCAGGAAAGAAAAAGAGTGGGTGAGGGCAAGGACCCTGATGGATGGATGGGAACAAACTGTCTTGCCTCCTTCTCGCCGAGAGAAAAGAAACTACCGGGCGGGAATCAACTCATGTTTATTGCCTGGGGGTGAAGCCACTGGATGGAATAGAATCAACTAATTTGGTTGGGCAAGGAATCCGCCAAACATGAAATAGCTAGCTTTCATTCGTTGTCTGCAACGCGAGCGAGAACATCGAGATATGCATTGTCTGCCTATCCAGCCAACCGGGGCCATCGACTAGTTTTCTCTATCCCTCCACCCTAGTCCTCCGAGTTAGTTGACTTCCTTCCATCCTGTCCTAACTCGACAATGCTTCGGCTATCAGGGTAGTATTCTCCAGGGGGTGTAACCGAGGCTCCATCCCCCAGTCTCTTTCTCGCTCCACCCCCGCCCGGTAGCTCCTCCTCCTCTTTCTCGGCTCCTCCTCGTTAATTAGCCTCACCCACGGTAGCTCGGGAGGGTATTCAAAAAAATCCTTCTTTTTGGCCGGAGCTAGATTAGTTACAATCGGTTGAACGGGGTAGTGGACTTCCTTCCCAAACAATCAATCGAGGGGGCCGGTTGCCAATTAGAAATTAGAGAGAATAAGGAGGGGCCTATCAATTCTATGGCCATCCAGTGGGTGGGAGCAAGAGTTTCTTTGTATTAGCTGGACCGAAGGACCCGAACTTCAGGGGGGGCGCCAGTAACCTCCTTTAGCCAGGGGTGCGCCCCTTCCGGTCAATTTTTGAGAACTATAGTTAGTTAGGCCAACCGTAGTGCCTTCCTTCCTTCCGGATAGAGATTAGCCTAATCTAGCGGGAGGATGGCTTCTGAACCGAGGACGGTTGGGAGGATATAGAAGTTGCTGATCTAACCCAGGGAGCTCCGGCTGACCGAGGATAAGTTGCTGATCTAACCCAGCACCCCCCGGGAGGAGCAACTACCGGGTAGTTTCCTGTTGCCTTCCCATTACCTGGGACTCTATCCTTCACCCCCACTAGCTATTATTGTCCGGCAGGGGCACAGTAGAAACTACTTGCCTCTCACTCACGGTCGGATGGTCGGCTATCCCAATTACCCACCGGGGGTGTAACAATGAAGGGCTAATTTCTGCTACCGAGGGTGAATGCCATCTTCCGATGCTGAGGAACAATCTATCTAGTTTGCTCTCCAGTCAAGCTGGGGGAGATCTCGAGTTCGAGAAAGGTTTCACTAGTTGAAGGAGTGAATGAAGGACCGGTTGAACAATCCAATGCTACTACCTTCCTTCCGTTAGGCCTGGCTGTAGACTAGTTAGCATAGTAGTAAGGGTATAGGGGCGGGGGGGGTGAGGTGACCATAATCGTTGGGGTCGATAACAAGAGGTTGGGTGGGGAGGGTCAAATGGATCTCCTATCAGGGGGGTTTGGGCAAATCGATCGATTCGTCGATATGATCGAATCGATCTCTCAATATGATCGAATCAATTTCTCAATATGAGGGAGAGAATCAATCTCTAGCGATCGATTCGTCGATATGATCGAATCGATCTCTCGACATGATGGAATCGATCTCTGCATATAATGAATTGAATTAATAGATATTCATCGATATGCATCGAATCGATCTCTCGATATGCTCGAATCGATCTCCACTTCCTCCTCCCACCCCTGAGTGAAAAATAGAATTAATCTCTACTGACTCTCCACGATCTAAATCTCTCTCTTCCCCCGCTACTTTTCCCCTGCTAGAATTCCCCCTCCATATGAGCTTTCCATTAACGACCGGGGGAAGCCACCCTTTTCTCTCTTTCTGGCCCGCCTAACTTCAATTCATCTACCTCACCTAGAACTGAGGTGGGTGGGAAACTATAGTTGATATAGAGATCGATCTATTCTAAGTACTATAATGGGGCCCCCCGCCCATCAACTAGCCATAGAATAGTAGGGGCCTCCCACCCGGGAATTATAGGACTAGTTGGGGGCCTCTAGTTTCTTTGGGCAACTTTACCCAAGACAGTTTGTTTTATACTTTTACCAAGAGGTGTGGGCAGGAATCTCCTCCGGAAGGAAGTAGTAATAGAACGAGAAAAAAGGAATTGGCAAGCAATAAACATCGGAATTCAACTAGTGAAGGCAAGCTGGACCTCAGGATAGTTCAACCGGTTGTTAACTCTCTGAGAACCAAACAATGTCCTACCTTTCTTTCTCCTACCGTGGGTGAGATGGCAAGTTCTTTCGGGAAGGAAGTCAGGTTCTGGTCACTATCTAGCCATCCAAAGTTACGGCACATCCGAGGGCAAGGTCACTAACTGTAGAACCCACTGCTGAACCAACGGAATAATCGTTGAGGCAAGAATCCGTGCCCACACCCGGACCAGCCGAATGAAACTATCGGTCGGTGGATTGATCGACCGAGGGTGAATAGCTGAAACGCCTACACTCCCGGTGAAGGACGGACACATTTGACTGAAGACCCGCCCGTCTACACGGAAGTTCAGGATGGAGAAGCAGGGGGTGAAGGACGGAACTGAAGATAGAGAGTTAGATGACTGAAGATAGATAGCCCTCCCTCAACTAAGTTCATTAGGGAGAACTATTTAGACTCTGCCCTCCCTCCCTCAACGCCCTCTTCTTCGGCATCTGATAACGGCATCTGATCAGGGACTCAACGGCATCTGATCATTCTAGCCCAGGTTCGCCATAGGGCGAGAAAGGTTCGCCATAGAATAGTAGGGCTATAGAACTGATCACCATGCCCTCAACTAATCGAGTTCTAGCCCTCTATAGCAGGGAGGAAGGCAACAACAAACAATCAAATAAAGTTAGGATGTTCCGGGGGATGGAGCCTAACTTGTCTGGAGCTACCCTAACCGGAGGTGGAGAATGGAGCCTAACGAGGAGCTAACGAGAAAGAGCGAGGAGAATGAACGAGGGCCGGCAAACGCCCTCAAATTCTATGCGGGACTAATTTAGAATCAGCGATAAAGCTAATGCAATATCAACTACTATGCTCCGGATATCAATTAGTTTGCTCGCTCCTTCATTGTCAGTTGGATTGGCCTTGTCCATCCTTCACCCCCTCTTTGGCCTTCCCGATCGAGGAGTAATGCCACCGCTGCTTCACCCCCGGTTGGGGGTTCGTTTAGCTACACCGATAGGGCTGGATAAACAATCTCCGGAAGTAAGTAAGTAAGGATGGAAGGAAGGGAGTTCAAAAAAGTAAAATTAGTAAGGTAGTTCCGGCCATCCAGTTAGGCCCGATGGAACCCCCTGAGTTCTCACTTGATAAAGGTTATGGCTCCCCGGGGGTGTTATCCATCCTTCACCCTCGGTAGACTGCATCACCCCCCGAGAAGATGGGACCTGGAGTTCTCACTCTGGAAGGTAGTAGAAACTATCCAATTCAGACTAATCGGCAAGGAAGGAAGGTCCGGAAGGCCCTCTATTTTTTAGTTGTTAACGAGAAAGAAGGACTTCTCCTCACGACAACTGGTTGAACTAGTTTGGAAGGAAGAGAATTCCAGCATTGGTTAAGCCGGTTCGAGCATGCTCAGTTACCTTCCCACACCCCCGGTTGAGCTCTGGTCCGAGCATCCGACAAGACTTAGTTTCATTAGGCGGATAGTCGACGTTGGGGTAGTTTCATTAGGGTTTCTTTCCAGTTGGATTGGCCGGGAGTTGAATAGTTGTTAACGAGTAGGATAGACCTCTAGTTGTTGGATTGTTCAGAAGGGAGTTATAGCCCTCTTCTTCGGCATCTGATCAGGCCGAGGATGGGCCCCTACAATTCTATGGGCAATTATAGCTCTCCCTCAACTATCTATCCTTCTTCATTGGCCCTCGGGACAGGAAACAAATACAGCAGGATGGCCGGGAGGAGCTAGATGAAGAGTCCCACCCAGCGGATATATAAGCATTGTTGCTAGATTAGGCTAATCTCTATCCGGTGCTTGGAAGGCAGCTAGAACCTAACACCTAACCGGGGCCCTCCTTTAAGCCGGAAGTAACAAGGTTAACTATATCCTCAACTACCTTTCTCGATTATATGCGGAACATGCTGAGCAAGCACCCTCGGTGGCACCCCCAGTAGTTCGTCCATCTCTCCCATCAAGAGCTATACTGTAAGTTAGACGATTCCCACTTTATAATCGGGGGTGAGGATGGGCATACGCATAGCTGGACTATCCTGGGGGCCCATAGAATTTGAGGGCTGTTGGCACTGTGCTTGCGGAGGAAGGAAGTAGTTGAGTCAATTACCCGGGCCGTGGGCCAGCCTTCCTAACTACTTCTATCCGAGGAACCCATACTGATCTAAGGAAAGGAGTTCAACCGACCCTGCTTTTAGGAACAACCCTGCTTTTAGGAGTGAAACCGGTGGCTTGATAGGGATGGGATAAAAAGAAATAGCATCCGCTGGCCCTACCCTCCCATCCATTTGATTGAGGAGCTACCGTGGGTGAGGCTAATTGTTGTTGAGGTGGGAATAGGCTCCTATCAAACTGTTGGCTGGCCTAAGGTGAGGGCAATCCTGTTTTAGCTATTTGCCGCCGTTCTCGAGCATCCTTCCTGGTAGTTGCAGTCTAATCAAAGCGATGGCCGATGGAGCCTAACGAGGAGATGGAAGCAGGGAAAGCTACTTTCCCGATAAAGGAGGATAATGAACTCCCTCCTGACTAGATTCGAGGTACCCGGCTAAAGGATCTATCTCCCCCTCCACTCTAAGATGAAGATGCCTCAACTGGTTCAATCGAGGCTTCACCGGAGTAGCTCCTCGTTAATTGACTAGTTCATTAATCCGAGCGAACTAGTTGAACCAGCGAGATCTCCTTCCTCGTGCCATCACTATATACGTGATAGCCTAACTTACCCCCGGATAGCCCAACGTTGATTCCCTCCCTGCAGGGTAGGGGCCCTTTCTCGGAATCCATCCTTCACCCCCAGGTAGTGAACTCCCACCGGGGAATTCAGCCTAATGGCCTAACATGAAGGTGGTGGCTGGCCTAACATTCTTTCCTGCCGAGCATCCGGTTTCTGGTTTCAGCTAGTTCCTTCCTGTATTTGTTGTAGGATTGTCCTCCCGGAAACTTCTTTGTTCGAGGACCCTGTTTCATCCTGTTTCATTGATAGTAGACTCCCTGCCTCCCGATGCTAACCGTGGGTGAGGGCAAGGAAGAGAGTTCTTTCATTCTATGCCTCCCACCGGGGGATCGGTCCGAGCATCAATCTAGTTTAGTTGCCGAGGTCACCTAAGGAACTCAACAACTCCCTCCGGTTACCCACCCGGCTTCATTGGATTGTTCAAAAGGAAGGTTACCCGGCTCAAGGCCCCTTCCTTCATTCACCCTCGATTGATTGTTCGGAAGGAAGGTCCCACCCCCGCCCCCCCTTTTTATTAATTGGATCAAGAATCCATCTTTCACCCCCGGAACAATATCAGGGTAGTTAGGGCCCCAGGCAATAAAGTTTCTATCCGGTGCTTGGAAGGCCGGTAGGAGGGCTAGGACAAAGAGTGGGCATCCGGAACCATGCATCTTAGTTGAGGTCACCGACAATAGGCCGACCGAATCAGATAACAAACTAGTAATCAGTTGACCGGCCATATTCTCGTTTACCGGTACGCCATATTCTCTACATAACATGAATAATAGAATAATAGGGCCCTGGGCTCCAGTTCGTTTAGCCGGAAGGAAGGTCGCATGCATGGGAGCTTTTGTCCATCCTTCATCCCGCCTCCCTAATTAACGAGGACCCTCAACAATAGAATAGTAGGGGCGATTGTTCTTTCTTTCCAACTCTCCATCCCTCAACCTCCATACCGCTAGGTTGGTTCTCGTTCTCTACCCCCATGGCTGGATAGTTGGCTGGATGGACTCTCCCCGCCCCACCCGAGAGCAACTGCCGCCCCACCCACTGTCTTAATATTATTTGTTTCCAGGGTTACCTGTTCTCCACCCCCGGTAAGGGATCAAGTACTACACCCCCGGTTGGAAGTTAGGGCGAAGGAAAGAAAGAAAGAGACTCTATCCTGAACCTTCTCGCATTACTTTGAATCGGTAGCTACTCCAACCGGTCCTCCAACCGTGGGTGTGGGTGGCTCTCCCTCCAGCCTGCCCATTAGAATAGTAGGGCCACCCGGCTAGGTGAGAGAGAGTAGCTGTCCAGTGAGGAGTAGCTGTCGAGTGCCAGCCAATAGATAGAGAAAGGCTTAGACAATGCAAATTACCCCTTCTCCGAGTGAAAGTTAAAAGCTATAGTTCCTGATCCACCCACGGGAATTCGACGTTGCTGCTAATCGGAATTCCCCTTCCATAGATAGTTCGACGTTGCTGCTAATCGTGTGGAAGTATTTCTATAGCCTCCCGGGTAACGTTGATTCCCCCCCACCCGGATCTAGTTTATTAACGAATGGGAGGAAGGAAGGTCCAAACGAAATAGAAGTAGTTAGCTTCCCCGGTCCAGCTTGCCTTCCATCCAACGACTAGAGGGCGGCTCTCTTCGACGAGCTT
The DNA here is from genome assembly GCF_030272615.1 of Cryptomeria japonica. NCBI lineage: Eukaryota > Viridiplantae > Streptophyta > Pinopsida > Cupressales > Cupressaceae > Cryptomeria > Cryptomeria japonica. The sequence goes on along the minus strand of NW_026728844.1, from coordinate 177,084 downwards.
CCGGTAAGGTCACTATAGGATTCTCAGGTGATTAGTGAAAGCTTAAACTAACGGACGAGCATCCGACGACTAGAGGGCTCAACTAATAAACTAACGCCTTCAAATTCTATAGGGCTTCCGGTTAGTGATGTTTGGCCTCTCTATCCATCCATCCAACTATCAGCGATTTCGAGCATGCTTTTATTTGGATGTCTTGCTCCGGAAGGGGCTGCTTTGTTACTTTCATCCGGGAGGCCCTACAATTCTATGGGGCTTTGTTACTTTATTTCATCCGACCATCCTTAATAGAGTTTAGTTGTCTTCTCCTTGCCCTCACCTACGGTTAGCATAAACTACTTTCTTCCGGATGGGCAGATTAAAATATTGGAAGTTCAATCCTATCTCGGGAGCCCCCCCGGGCGAGAAGATATAGCTCACCCCCAGGCTGGAGTTGTCGGTTTGACATAACTAATCTACCGCCCATACTTTTGATCATGCTATTGCACGGTCCTCCTACAGGTTCATTCGGCTGGGCCTAAGGGTGTCTCCCCCGGGAGGTAGATTAGTTTAGCTTCCCACCCCCCCCCCTACAATTTTATGGGCTATTCGGCTATCCATCAATCTAGTTGAAACAGCCAGGGCACCTTCCGACAATACATCCAGCTTGCCTTGCCTTCTTTATCGCCCCGTTTCTCGCGAGCGAGGAGAGCAATGTTACCAGGGTTAGTCCAATACTCGACCGGCCCCTACTATCTATCTGGGAGTTCTGGCGATAATAAATAAGGGAGGGGCACAGAAACAAAGGATGGGAGTCCCGCCTATAGAATGGTAGGGCCTACCTACTTAATGCCCATAGAATTTTGAGGCGGGGGTGAACATTCCTTGCCTGGGGGTTCCAAGGATGGCCAGGATGGCACCGGAGCCATAACCATAGCTTCATTTATGTGGGTGGGATCCTTCCATTAGAACTCGTTACTCGGGTAGTGTGGGGTCCTTCCTCTTCGAAAGAGCTAGGCTAGCCAAGAGAAAGTTAGTGACAGAGAAAGTAGTATCCATCGGGGGTGTATAAGGGTGGCCACCTCCGGGCACAATAACACCTCCTTTGGTCCATCCGCTTCTGGAGCTGCGCCTGGAACCGGGTAAACTCGATCGGCTCTCTACTAGCTGCTGTCTACCTGGCTTGGTAGTTGTTGAATTGTTAGGTAGGCTCCAATCAAGGCCATTAATCCTGGAAGCAAGAGGCTCGGGAGGTAGGCCAGGTAGTCCTCGTTCACTCCGGGGTGGGTGGGAGAAGATAGTTGTCGATCGAGTAGATAGATTTATTCGACGTTCCCGCCGAGAACAAAGAAGTTCCCGCCGGACAGGCGGGAGTACAGGGGTCTCCAACTATAGGTAGGACCCATCTCTACCAGCATCAAGAACAAATTGATTGGCCGGTGCTTGGAAGTCTATTATTTCAACTAGAAAGCTATCCAACTATACTAAGGAGGGCAACCGGACCCCACTGAGCATCCTTGTTAGGCTCCGAAGAATCTATTTGCCGTTCTCGAGCATCCTTGTTATTGATGGCCGATGCTCTTTCTCCCTCCCTCGTTAGCTACCCGGGATGTTGCCATGATGTTACCCCTACCCCCGCTCAGGATGGATGGTTGAAAGGAAGTTTCTATCCGGTTACCCAAGGTTCAATCAGCAGTTCGTTCAACCGGGCCAAAGAATGTTAGCGTTTTATACTGTTACCATCCTCAACCCCATAGAATAGAGGGGACTACCCGGGGGTGTAAAGGGAGGGACCCCCTCTAAAACGTCGTAACCTTACTAAGTAGCTGAACTCCCGGTCGATGGGGGGGTTCAGAAGTTATCGATGGGAGCTGTTGCGGGTTCCAACTCCATAATGCTATCCTTACATACGTTATATCGGCCTTCAAACCAAACGACCTTCATCCGGGCATAGTAGTTCGACCATCCTATACAACTAATATTCTAGTTCTAGTAAGCAGTTGATGGCATTCACCCGCATAAATTAGCCCCACCCTGCTGCGGGAGCATAAATTAGCCCTTCATTGCCAACTTAGAACTATTGGATAGAAGCAAGGAGATAGATAGGCCGGTCTAGAAAGGATAGTTGATTATTTGAACGAGCTCATTTTGAATTTGGTACGCCATAAGTTGATTGTCCTAACCGGGGCGGGGGTGTAAGGGTGGCACCCCCAGGATGGTTTGTCTGGAGTGAAGGATGGCACTTGTCTGGAGAGCGAACAACTGGAAGGGCACCGACTCGGCCCGATGGATAAGACTTTCGTCGAACTATAATACATTACCAGGGCAAACTCGGAGTTGCTTTCTTGCCTCCCGGTTGGAGCCACCGAGGGTGTGGGAAGGGTGGCACCCCCTGTTCGGCTAGGAAAGAAATTAGTTTATTAGTTTGGCCCGGAAAAACAAGTTCTCTCTGCATGCTTTCTCTCTGCTGGAAGACTAGTCCTCAAATTCTATGGGCAACCGGAAGGAAGGGAGCAAAACAACAATATTGATTGGATGCTGGATGGAAGGAAGTCCTCGCATGGGGCCTGCCGTCCTACCTATAGTTGAAGGAAGTAACTCTCCCGGTAGGAAGTTAGGAAGGATTCGTTCAGGTAGGAAGTTAGGATGGATGGTTGAAAGTTGTTGGTTGATCCCCGAGGGAGGTCAGACTCGCCCACTTCCCCACCCCACCCGGGCCCCCCCGGGAGGTAGATTAGCGATATCTCCATCAACCGGAAGGAAGTAATTTGTTTCTCATTGGATTCCATCTCCGAACTCTAGTTTCCCACCCACCCGGCATGCAGCATGGGGTAGGGGGTGGGGGGAGGTCGAGAGCATAACCTAACGGTCGACCATTGGGTTATTCCATTCGTGGTGAAATAAGCGGGATGGAAACGGGAAAACATCTTTCATGACGATTAAAAAGAACGATTCCAGAAGAATGGAAATCCAATTCCGGGTCATTCCCTGGTGAACGTGATCTGCCATAATCTCTTCGATCCCCGCATGAATATGCCAGAATGAATAGATATCCGGTAGCAAAGTGAGATAAACTTCGTCCGATATGATCATCAGAGGGAGTAGGGAAGCGGCGACCAAAAGGCTTCCTTTTCTATCTTGGGTTATCTCTGTCCCCGATCTCAAAAAAAGTTCATATCCCAATCCACCCCTATCTATAATGCGTCCCCTCCCCGCCAATAAGCTCTCATTTCCCAATCCACCCCTATCTATAATGCGTCCCTTCGTAGACCTCCCCACCAATGGATAGAGACAAATGGGAATGACCGAACCACGTCTACGGAATGCCAGTACCATGCAGCTGCTTCAAAGCCAACGTGATGCTCCTTGGTCAAATGACCCGGATATTGGCGAATACCACATATGATTGGGAAAAGAGTCCCTATAATCACATGAAAACCATGAAACCCAGTTGCTGAGAAGGACGTAGGACCGTGAATACCATCCGAGACAGTGAAAGGTGCTTGAGAATACTCCATTCCCTGGAACCCAGTGAGTACTAGAGCCAGTGAAACGGTGGCTACTAAAGCGTAAACTGCTTGTCGCTCCTTCCCCGCGAGTATAGCATGATGAGCCCAAGTTACGGCAGCTCCGGATGAAAGGGGAATAAGCGTATTAGGAGAAGGGATTTCCCAGGGATTCAAAACCCCAATCCCTTTTGGGGGCCAGATACCTCCAATTTCTACCGCAGGCGCCAAAGGGGAATGGAAAAAAGCCCGGAAGAAAGCGAAGGGGGACATGACCTCCGATACGATGAACGGAATAAAACCATATCGAAGTCCGAATTGTACGACTTTGGTGTGATGTCCCTCCAACGTGGATTCACGTATCACATCGCGCCACCGTACAAACATGGTATATAGGATGAAGATCAAGCCCAAACTGAGGAGTGTTGAACCCCCCGTGAATGAGTGCATGTACATAACACCTCCAACTGTGGTTGCCAAAGCTCCGAGTGAACCCGAAATAGGCCATGGACTTGGATCTACCAAGTGATGAGAATGCCTCTGAGTCATAAACAACTCCGCTCCGTTCCGTTGCTTCGAGTACTGTCAACCCGCCCCGCCCTTCACCTGAGATGGGATAGTTCCGAACTAGAGTTCCCACCCAACCCGGCCCTTGAGAATAGTAGGGGGCCATAGAATAGTAGGGGCCTACCCACCCATAGTTATCACCCTGCAGAATAATTAAGCACCTTGCGGCTACCTTAGAATAGTAGGGGCCCTCCAGATACTATATCCTCCACCATAGAATAGTAGGGGCCCACCCCCGCTTCGGGAATGGAATAAAGGGCGGCTTATTCTAGCAACTATCGAGTGCAATCCCCTACCCCTCCGGTTCTATGGCTATGGCCCTACAATGGCGCATTAATTGACTGATTAATGGCAGTGGGGTGGGAATTCTAGGGTGCCCGTTGCGCACTATAGTTCCCACCCAACCCCGGTAGAGCCTATCTCTGCCTATAGATAGTAGGGGCGGTAGGGCCCTACGGTTGGCGGGGGCTCGCCCCTCGACCCCCGGTTGGGTCGAGTGCTCCCCCGGGTTCTCGATCTGATAGGAGTAGAAAGAGTCGTTGGTTTCACCGGCGAACTACGTGGGTGGGGATCCTGAAGTGAAAGTGAGTTGCATGCCATGCATTGTATCTAAGTCACTAACTAACAACAACTCGACGTTTATGAGTCTTTAGTCACTAACTGGAAAGGCCCCGGTTCTCATCCAGGTCATCATTCAGATCATTTATGCCCGCCCTCGGGAGAGCGAACAGTTAGTTATATAGGTAGGGGCCTTCCCTCGCCTTAATTCAGAGAGGGGGCCCCCAGGGGAGTGCTCTCCAACTCATTAACTCGCCTACCCCGCGGCTTTGCAGCGGGGCTTGACTGGACCTGATGGTACTCTCCCGCCCCTGCAGGGCCCCTACAGTTGTGGTGGGTGGGAGAACAATAATAGTTCCCCCCCACAACTAACCCTCCCACCCCCTATGCGTGGGCATGTTACGTATATAATCTGGCATACCGGAGTGTTCAGGTGGGTGGTAGCCCTACTATTCTCTCGGGGGTAGGGCCAGATTATATACGTAACATGCCCCCCCACCCCCCGACTAGACTCTAGTTGGCGTTTAGAGTAGGGCATGGGCATCGAACTGTCATTGTTACTGGTGTGGATGTTGGCCACCACTTGACTGCGGGGGCTCCTTCCTCCCATTCCAGGGACGAGGTTCTATCGAGAGAAGAGAGATTAAGCAGATTGGCTTAACCCCGATCTCATGAAGTCGGTCGGTTGAGTCCAGGTTGGTCCACAGCAATAGTCGGTTGGTCCACCCTACCGTAATACATCGTGACAGATAACGTACCTATCACATTGTGACAGATCAGATCCACATCGAGATATTCACCCCGATATGGCGTGCCCACCCCTATATATGGATATGGCGTGACAGATGTAAGTCGAGTCCCTCTCCCCATAGATCTAGAGGGGGTCGAATATATGGATAGGGCCATCCATCACACATCATCCATCTCTATTCTCTATTTCTATACGTGATACGACTGATGACTGATATCACGACACGAATAGATGGATGATGGATGATCCTCTCCCGCCCATATCATATAGACCGGAAAGGACTACTGGAAGGACAATACTCCCCCAGATTCTAGGGCGCCATAGATAGTGAAGGGGGCGGGGAGCCCTATCCCTATAGACCCGGCACTAGGAATTGGCAAAAACTCAACTATAGTTCACTTCCCACCCGAAACCGAACCAAACCAATAAGAAACTCTATTAGCAGCCGGAGGGGGCCGGGGGCATCGTGAGGTTTTAGATGGTTCCTTTATCTACGAGAATTGAGTCCTTTCTTTAGAACCCCGGCCGGAGAAGACGTATATTCCACGGCACAGAAGCAGGAGATGCGAGCACCAGCAACTATGGAAAGGGGGGAGGAATTCATTATTGAGTTAGTACCGGGGTGCCACTACCCTACTATTCGCCAGAAGACTGGGGTGGGGGGGGAATTATCGATAGGTAGTGTGGGGGGGCAGAATTCTCGATAGGTAGGCCTCTTTATCTACGTTACATGCTCAGCCTCACATCCGCCGAAGGGCCGCCTCACATCGATCTGGGAGGTAGAAATGAGTAGCACATCCGAGAAACGACGACGCACATCCGCCTCACATCGACCTTGTGGGGAGGGGGCAAAGTACGAAGCAAAACCCGCAAAGTAAGAAGTCGAGTCTGGAGCAGTTTAAGCAGATCCAATTAAGGAACCCCCTTATTAAAGTTAGGTAGCCAGAAGCAGTTCGAGATGCAATCAATGAGTCGGAATTAAGATCCGATGCCACACGCAGATGAACCAATTCCTCCTGAGTCCGAAGCAGTGGAGATGGCACAGAGATAGCAACAGGAGATACATAGCCAGCATAAATCCCTTCCATTTCGAAAGCTATCAGCCTTCTTTGTTGCAGATTCAATTGACCTTGTTTAACCAGCAGCTAAGCAAGCAGCATCTAAGGCAGCAGGAGGAAAGGCAGGAGCAGTTTCAGATCCTCTAGTCGCAGATCCATCTAAAGCAGATTAAGTCCCAGATTCAGTTGATCCTTAACCAGTTATAGATCCATATCCTCCAGCAGCAGAGCGAGATCCATATGCGGTAGACCCATTTCGAGAGCCACCTGTTTAAGATCCATAGCCTCCTAAAGATCCAAATCCAGAGCCTTTTGATCGAGATCGATACCCAGCAGATGATCCTGTTCCAGATCCTAATCCTGTTCTAGTTCCATAGTCAGTCTTTCCATTTTGCTAAGTAACAAATTTGATAGCTTGTCATAGAGTCACTATAATTTGGCTGGATAGGGTAGGTAAATTAATAGTAGAGGCAGGCAGCAGGTCGATGAAGCAGAGAAATGCGTAAATAACAAATCGGGTCACAACAACAGATCTTAAATCCCAAACACAAGGAGAAAAAAGTTATGCGTCGGTCAAAGAACAACAAAAGGTCCGACACAACAGACAACTCCAGCCAGAGAGTACCGGGACCCCAGCTCCACACAGGAGACAGGCTGTTTCATCAACGCAACGAATCCATCAGACAATGCTCAACCGGTGGACAACGAGCACAACATAACGATGGCAGTACAATGCAATAATCCACTCCACACACACGAAAGAAGCAGACCTCCACATTGGAACCAAACCAATCTTCACAAATAGTTAATCAATCAACACCTTGGGAGGATGCACAGAAACTCTCCCCTTACCAGAGTCTAGGTACCCTCCCTTGGTCAGGATCACGCAGATAGATAGCTATCACTCCCTATAACATTCTCGAAGGTATAGCCTTGCCTTCACCTCTCCATACAGCACAGGTCAGGCACACTTAAACCACTCAGAGATAGCTAGAAGTTGATCCAGATCCAGATGCAAAGGCATAGGCAAGGACAGGTGCATCAGTTGATTCTGTTGATTGATTGGTTCAGTAGATTATTCTTTAGATTCTATCGTTGATGAAGCAGATGATCCAGGTGGTTCAGTCGATCCATCAGCAGTAGCAGAGCCAGCAGCATAGACAGAAGTAGCTTCTTTCCTAGCATCCCTACCTGTTCCATCATCTCCTTAGCTAGCAGAAGTTCCGATTCCAGGTGGTGAAGATACAGATAGAGACCCAGATCGATAGTCATAGCCCGTTCCAGAGCGAGTAACAGTCATAGCGGTAAAATGCATCATTAACTGAATCTGCTCGAACTCTTACTTACCCAGTGAGGAAGCAGCGGTCCATGTGTAGTCACTAAAGCATCAAAATAAGGAGAAGGAATGTCCCGTGATACAAGCTGAGTATTGTGGCATCCCTGCCTAGCAATTCCAACCATGGGACAGGTAGCCATGATACACAGATTTCAAATTCCGACCCTTAGAGGCCATATCCCCATAATACCAACTGAATAAGCCTCCCAGGAAGGACCAGAATAAAATGAAATGCATGCATAGGTGTGATATTTATAGCAGCGAAAAGAAACAAGCATGGATTCACAGAAATTCATGGCAACCAAATGCCCATGAACAGAATCAAGCATAATCATACACAAATGCCAGATACATAGATTTTCGTAACATAACAATCACACTCATTTTGCATATTCATAAACAACGATAGAGCACTTATCTTTGAACAGAATTTGGTCCGGTTGTGTATGAGCAATTTTCCACCCAACCATAGGTATCTGGTGTAGATACCACCTCTCTCGGCTATGAGGCCACTAGGGTGAAAGAACCAAGCTACAGGCTTCTATATCTCTCAACCCAACCCATCTACTCTCATCCTCAGCCAATCTGCTCATTACAGAGCACTCCAAGCATCTCTTCCAGCCTTCAAATAGCCATGGCACTCTCTTCCACTGTCCCACACAACACAAGGAAGATCTTCCCTTTATCTGATCAACAGTCCCTCGGGGCCCTCCAGTGCTCTTCAGTGTGAGCAGAAGCGGTTGTTTGGGTAAGGGAGATTGCCTGTCATTCAAGTTCAAGTATGGTGTATTTGATTGATGTTTGTTGGACACTGGTGGGGTAGGCGCGATACGAGGTTGAGTTCACACGTTATGGTTCGTGTTAGACAATTGATGGTGTGCCATTTGATCGAGTACTATTGATCGGTGGTACGAGACGATAGAAGCAGTAGGAAGTGATACGAGACGATAGAAGCAGTAGAAGGTGAGATTGCTTGGCACGGTAAATCATGGTTCAGTGAATCAGTAAGTGGAGGTAGGTAAGGTTGCTTTCTTGTAGGTTCGCGAGTACTGGTTATTCCGCCTCTTCCCGGGATTACTATTGATTGATTGCAGCTAGCGCTATAAGGTTATTCCGCGAAGTGTACTTACCTTATTGGGGGTTGAAAGTTGCCATAAAACGCATTCAAATGGTCATTAAATTAAGCATTTTTTGACGACTTAATGGAGGAGCGGCATGAAAAGCAGTAACCTCATATATGGAGGAGCTTTCCTTGACCTTCTCTCGATGGCCCTTTACCAGACCTGACCTTACCGAACCAAGGAAGTGACCGGGAAACCGGAGCTCCAGAACCGCGGCCTTTATTATTCCCTACCGGTTGCTTTCGCCTTTTTCCTCCAGCCATTCTCCCGTTCGCTTTCCTTGGCCTTTTTTCTCCCTACCGTGAGTCAGCGTCCTTCCGTCGAGCTCCCTCTCGAAGGGCTTTAGCAAGCTCATAAGCACAAGCCTTTAAGTCTATAAGGTGGGTAAGAAAGGTTCTTCCCTAGCGTTAGTCAGCTATTCAGTGGGAAAGTACTTTCATCAATGAAAAAATTGGAAATCAAAAATAGAAAGGTATAGAAAAGTCTGGGGCCCAGAACCCAGCTAACAACTCCCAACATTAAGGCAGGTTCAATTTTTCGGGGTTAACTCCGATAAGCCCTTCGATTAGTCTCTTTCACCTTGAAACTCACTCCGGTTCGATCCACCGAGCACTCGGAAAGAACTAAGTATACCGGGTGCTACACTTGCCTACACGATTGGTATTATAGGCGAACACACCCAAGACTGGCAGGTTAAAGTGACCGGGTCAATTTGACAGTTATAACTGCAGATAGGACAGATGAGCAAGAGCAGGACAGACCTTTACTTTCAGGTCTCTACAAAGAACATATCTATCAGCCCGAAGGGAATATTTATGGGTATGTTACGAATAGAATCCCGATGATAATTTCTCAGAGTTCATATCGATGAAGGAATCTGAGCGGGTTCATATGTATTTCCCCCGAATCTGTATTTCCCCATATTTATCCTGAGACACAGTCGACAAAAGAAATCCTTCCAAGCCCAGTGAGCCCTTGAACGTGCAGCACGCCCTTATCCTTTTCAGGGTTTCATCCCATGTTATTAGGTACTCCAATTTCCCCACAACTTCTTTCCATTTTGTCAAAAACGATGGTGGAAGGGATTTGAACTATTTAGCAAAATGTGTGTGGTTCAGAGTGAATGAAGAATGCCTAAAGAGTGGGATGAAGGCTACTGCTCTTGGGAACGAGAGTGGGAACGAGTGGGAAAGAGCCCGACCTTTAGCCCGATAACCGCAGATAAGCAAATAGCACCATTGGCCCACGACTTAGCGGTTCCACTCTGACAGGCAGATATTTCCGCTAGAATCCGCAGCAGCAGATATTTTATTTACGCGGATAAGAAGCAGCTCTGGCAGAAGGAGACAGTAGCAGAAGTAGAACAGCTCTACCGGTTAGTACGGGCATAAGAAAGGCAGGATAACATAAGGAAGGGAACAGAGAAGATAAAGTAGCGAGGTAGATAATTACATATAGACGGGCGCCCAGACTGGTATACGGGCAACCGGTAGACGGGCGCCCAGACTGGTAGACGACGGGCAGTATCTAAAGATAGGAAAAGATAAGATATTAGGTATCCCTTCGGTGGCATAAATAGATGATAGCTCCCCGCAATACCATTTGCTGGCTGATGATAGCTCCTCGCTGGCTTAAGAAAGAAAATCCCTGCCTGAAGAACAGAAGGAAACAGAAGGGAATGGAGGTGCGGCTTAGCCTTCTATCCATTGGCCCACAGATAAGAAATAGCACCATTGGCCCATTTATTGCAACTTTATTGCCGGGAGACAGAAACCATTCCTTCCTTGCACACACATCACATTGGGGTGGGCCGGGTCATTAAGCCTTCCTTAAATGCAGAAGGGTAGGTTTATCCCCCCCCAATGTATAGCCAGGCAGTAACGTGCGTCTAGCCCTTAGTGGGGAAAGCAAACATTCCTTCTTCCTTATTCAAGTGGGCTGCCTGTTGGCGGGAATGGATGGGTATGTATAATATGAAATAACTTGGGGCTAGTGTGCGTTATAAGTGCTACGCCTTCGAATGGTTCTCCCCCCCCCCAATCCAATGTGCAGGGTAACCCTAGAGTGACTTAACTGGCGAAAGACTATAGCCTTGGAGTCAACGAAATTGGCTCGACCGGAACTTTCAGCAGCTTAGCTTATTTCCTGAGCCCCGTATTTTTGAAAGGACTTGGACGGGTGGTTTCAAGTGGTTCTTTTTTCTCTTTCCTTGGAGCCGTCGGTATTTTTGTTTCCAAGCTAAGTCGAAAAGATTTGAGTTTTCCGGAAACCCGTCGGTATCGGGGTTTTAAACAGGACTTGGACCCTGGGATCCTCGGGCCAAGGCCAAGTAAATAAGTGAGTGAGTAAGGAGGAGTGGCTGAAGATCTCAATTACACCTTACCTTTTCGTCAGTGTTAGCAGCCTCTCTCTTTTTCACATGATGAACACTATCTTCTGTCGTGAAGTGAGATTCTGCGCCGCTGCTTCCTTGGAGTGAAGCACTTAAGAGACGCCGCTCCGCGGGAACTTTTGGTTCGAACCTGCTTCCTGGGGCCGCCTCCTGAATGCTTAGTAAAGGTGGTCCTTTCGAGCCACTTATGTCTGTCCGTGCGTGACAGGGCTCGCTCGGGAGAGCCCTTATATATATATATCTATATATCCTGGCTGACCAACTCAACTTCGCTCGATGAAGATGCGCAATGAAGGTGAACGACAAGATCAAATACAAAGGGCTACCTTTTGGCGTAATAGATGATTCGATCCAGCAACTGGTTGTGGTTTCCGGAGAGAGGATGCAAACGGCTCCTACCAGAAGACCTTTAAGCCTATAACGATTTTCGACCGTGATAAGGATAGGCCTTAATGAAAACGCGCTCTGCCTGCTTGTAAGTGCCCTGGAACTTCCTTTACTATGATGGTATCAAGTGCGGCTATTGTATCGTTATATACAGAATATCTCTCCGTTTAGGGCGTGGGTACGGGAAATGTAAAATACAGACATGCATGACTTATATCATGAGCTTTCTTCTTCGTTGTTCCAGGCCTTCTGGAAATGTTGGATTTTTGGGTTATTCGTAACCCATAGGAGGCGTGGGCTTCCGGCTCTATGCAAACCCCCGTATCTGGGAGGATTCGGGTCCTTGGAAATCTCTTCCGGATATAGATGAAAGGCCTATTCCAGGCAGGCCGGTCGGTAGGGGGGCCGGGATTCAGGCCTTGATCTGATCCCCCTCCCCCTATTGACCAGGATCTGAATAAGCTATTGACGGGGGCCCGCTTCGTTTGACGAGAATCTCCCATTCCGGGCAGGCAAGCGGAACGGAATGAAGCAGCTTTGCTCCAAGGCGTTGAGCAACTCATGGCCGCCCCCAGGATAATTACGCAAGCTCTCATGCGCTTGTATAACTCTTCAGTCTCCGTCAGATTTGAAGGGACCCGGATTCAATGCCTAAGGAAGAGTATGGCCCGGTTATTCGCCCCTAGCCTGTCTGGGCGCTGGCAATGCGCCTGATAGAGATCGTACTCTAGATGAGATGGAATCCAAATGGGATGTGGATACGCGTAAGAGAAAGGAAGGAGGTAGCCAGCCCTCTTATACTTCTAATTCGGTCGGACCAAGGGGTAGGTAAAGTGACTCAGCTTCGGACAGGTATAGGCTCTTAGCTGGAGGTAGTCTCGAAGAGATATAGAATCTCTCTCTTCTTCCCCGATATCCAGTGGTCGTATCTCGGACCATCGCACACCAGCTCAAGACCCGTGGATTTCGTGATCTCTCTCCCAATCCACATAGAGGTCTTCCCCTATTCTCGTATGGAGGTATTCTGCGAATATAGCGGAAAATAGAGGGGCTTTTAGTCGCTCGACCATCGGGAGAGGGACGCACTCGACCACCTATACGGGAGAGAAACTTTCAGTTACTCGACCACCGAGGAACTTAAAGTCTTCTTTAGTGTGCCCCAGGGCCGCCATCAACGAAGTCGCTCGACCTATCTTATCTATAGGGAGAGGGTCATGCATTACTAGATTTCTTTCGCATTCACAGGCGTTAGGGTTCTCATCCTAGGCGGGATCAATCGGGTCAGATCGGCTACCAGAATCAACAGTAGGGTCAGATTACCGGGATCAAGCTCAGTTCGGACTCAGAGGGCCCCTCAGATGGACCCAATCCGGCCGATTCTGAAATGAGATTATTCAGGAAGTGAAGATGGGAAAGAAAGGACAAGCGAATAATTGTTCTTTCTAGATAAGTGGCCCTCGGAAAAAGCACGAGATATCCATCTCGAACTCGAAATTGACCTTCCAATCGAGGTTGAACGGATCATCATTGAACAAGGTCGAAACGGCCTATATATAGAATATAGTTTCGTGGCAGATGATCACAGGTAGGGGTAACTATTGTCGTTTAGCCCGGATTGATCACCAATCTTGCTGGACTGGATTCTCCGCATAATGATGATATCATAAAAGGTGTTTGATTGAGGGGGTGGCTTGTTTGATTTCCGCATATATTCAGCCTGGATCAACCAGAACTGCCATGAAGCTCCTGCCGGAATCGCTAAGAAAAAAAGCTCTGAGAGATAGATTATTTCCGACTCGTTGATTGGGGTTGGATGAACGGCCCAACCTCCGAAATAATACGGGTTGAGAAGCAGTTTTCTCAGCTAAGGTTTATTTAACTGCAGATCAACTTTCTTTTTAGGATTCAAGATGCGGATGTTGCTGCACCGCATTACATTATTACCATCCACGTTGAAATGATGATTTCCTCGTCGTTGCAATCTTGATAGAGTGAACGAGCCTGCTCTTTCTTTTCGGCCGCCCCTCTACAGTTGCTTCTGCAGCGGAACTACTGCTTCCTCAGCAGTTGAATCTGCCTGCTTCGACCGAACTACTGCGTGATTGTCTCATCTGCTTCCTACTCAATAGCAAGCAGCGCGGCGATGCCTCACTTCTCCGCCATTTCTGAAAGTAGTGAGACGATCATCCCATTTGCATCAGCAGTATCACTTACTTCATCATCTGCGGCATTTTACGCTGAGGATATTTAGACTATTGGGGCAGCAGCGCTATGATTTGGATGATTGGGGTTAATAAGGCGTAGCATGAAGAATAAGGCGTAACGTATTGCTGCCCCTACCTCTAAATAGCGGCGGTTTAATGCTTCGATTCTTCCTGCTTGCTACTTTCGCCCACCCATGGTAAGTAAGAGTCCGGGGCCCAGCCGGCGCATGAAACATACCTTCGGGGGAGTAAGGACTAAATAGCGAGAGGGACAACCGGCAGGACTCGAACCTGCGACCATTGCATCTTTGAAAAACAAGGCGGACACCTGACGACTGGATAATAGTATACATGCAGGCCATCTTCCTTATCGAATAAGCTTGCCTGTTCCTTTCGCAATCACCAGCTCGCCACGGCCCCGGACCACTCAGCCACGGACCCCTTACCGAGAGCGGATTTCAATTATCAGCATGGGAAGCGATTTTCCTTCTATTCCGAAGAACAATTTACGTAATCGAGGACAAGCACACGGGGCAATAGGCGGATCCTGCCCTCGCCTACCCTAAGATGATACCACGCAGAATAGGACTCAGCCCACTTCAACATCTAACTGAATAGCTAGAGGGACAGGTGGACAGCCTTACCTAATCAACTACCTCCCTACCAACCGCACCCCATAGTCCAGACCGCCGAGGGAAAGAGGTTTAAACCAGTCGAATACTCGTACTAGACATTCGATCGCTCATTGAAACGGATTCATTTTCTTATTCCTAAACACAGGAACGGAAGACACGGAGTGTAAGAAGATATCATGTATCTAGCGTGGATTGGTCCTCCCGCTTCGAAGGTAAGAACTCCAGAATTGAGATTCGCGGGCGGACAACGCCCAGTCATCCTCGAGCGGCGCGACCCGTTCACCTTTAGTCATTCCAGTTCTTGTCATTTCTTACCAGTATTGATGGTTATCCAAGGATCCATGGGTCATCAGCAGGTACCCGGTCTACTATAGTTCCATATTCACAGTCTGAATGCTTAGGAATAAGAAGAATCCATCCGATGCATTCGGTTAGAGTGCTGGTCTGATGCGCGGTCTTCATTCAGGTCATGAGCCCGACCGAATAGTAAATCAATTACTCTGGCCTCGTTATTGCGTTCGGGCGGTCGAGTACTTATCCCATAGTAGGGAGGGGGCCCTCTCCTTAAAACCCTTATTCTTCGGTGGAGCGTTCAAACCTTTTCATTAAAGTCGAGTGCCCCCTTTCTCTCCCCAACATGCAGAAGTTATAGCATACGTAATGACATTGGTTGAGAGATTTCACCCGCTGAACGATTGAACCTGAATTACTTACTTACGCTCAAGAATCGAACCTCCTGTGTGCTATGGATGGGCCACAGCACCTTTGTCGAGCTTCACAGCACAGTTATCAATGTGGGTGGGGTGGGTATCAAATCTCCCAAGGTACTTCTCTCCGGATCCCCGCGGCTCTACTCTGCGAGCCTTACATAGTGGTTGCTTCCTCCCTTCCTCAATGGCTCAATGGGTTTGGTAGCAGAATCTTATCGTCATACGTGCATTATGTACGGCTCTAGTCCCTTACCGACCGGGACACTGCGTGCTACTTACATTGGCATAAATGAAAGGCCATTACCATCCATCTACCCGTATTTACTATAGGATTATTAGCTAGCAATGGCATTTACACTCAAACTATTGGCATCCTAAGCCATCAAATCCACTAGAAGCCAACTTCAACCTTCACTTGTAATCTATCGAGTATCTCTGAGCCGAGTCACCCTTTCACCTGTCCAATTTAAGTGCTATCCATCATCTATTGCAAGGCCTAGGACAAAACCTCCTACCCACTAGTGCATTTGAAAATCGATGCAATATACGGATCGATCCAATCATCTGAAACGCGCGAAAGGTACGGGGGCATAGAGAAAACTGTACTTGGAGGCACAGGTCGAACGTGCTTAAAAGGGGGCGCATCACTTTACTCGCTTGGAGAGATAGATATTGGTTCGTACAGGACATCTCAAGCAGTACTGCTTTGCACTACAAAACTCACCAGTCATTAGATTATGGCAGTTCGATCATAAGAAAGAGTGAGTGGAGCCGTGCTATTACTTGTGCTTGTTGGCGGGCTTCTCGTCGTTCATGGATTCATCGGTATTGGTGGCAATAGGTCTGCATGCTTCAATGTCCCGGTCCGGGTTGCTCGGGTCATTTCATTGCTAGTGAATCGTTACTATATGCGCATATGAGTAATTCTGACAAGGTGCTGCCCTTAGTTGGTAGGGGGGGGAATAACTGAACTAGTCTGGTTCTTTCCTCGTCAGTCATGGTACTACGAACCCGTCAGTCATTAGACTATGGACCCCGCTGGTCAGAGTACTACAGTAACAGCATCGAATCAACGAAGACACATTGGGTATCATCCACCGCCCCCTACTCCGCTTTGATCGTTTAGTTCAGCAATAATCTAACATCGATGCATCTCAAGAGGCTCGGATACTCATTACCGGGGCCAAATGATCATGGTTCAGGCTTAGAGACGAATGACACGAATGGCCGGGGCTTATCGAGGCTTTAATACGAATAGACAAGGCGAATGACCGAAGCTGAAATACGCAACGATGGGTTCTTATGATTGATAGACAGGATACACAATAGAAAAGATACAAGGATACCAACCCTGGGAATCAAGCGTGCAAGAGGAACAACGGGAACACACTGGGCAATCCAATAAACACCTTTCTCGGCTCTCTACACCTTTCTCAGCAAGAGATACAGGGCAAGATAAATAACTGTGTCTGTTGTTCAATATTGATAGGCCCAATTCAAATTGATATGCGCAATCAATCCCAGGTTCAATCAATAGGTACGGATCCAATATCAACAGCATCAATCAATCAAACTGCTCTGTTGCTACCGGCTAGCTACCATTGCCCGCTAGGCATCAGTGGAGATAAAATCGACACTTATAGACCAGGAAGATGCAGGCTACTCGGACAAAAAACAACCCGGAATAACTAGCTACTCTCTATCCCCCAACCAGGTACAAACACGTGTTGTCACCATTTAGCCAATGAAGAGGAGATCTGCGTATTTCTCTATAGAGACAAAATAGAATTGCTATTATAGACGAGATATCCTCATTGCTATTATTTAGGGGCTGAACTAATAATCTATTTCTCTCTTAGAGCAGTAACATCATCATATACGACAACACATCCAAGATTTAGGGGTTATCGTTCTATAAAATGAGACGTGTATTTCTCTGCATGAATGACTTCATTGCGGACGACCATATAACTAACTCAGGCTTCCTGAATTCTGGGAGGAAGAAGTTAAGTGAATAGTGCTCAAACTCTGCCAAAATCAGGAGCAGATTAGAATCTACAGAGTTTTAGACCCCCATTGATTCTTGGAGCAGATCAGAGCAGGCTCTTTCATGTAGACTCTCATAGCCTACCGTTGATGTTGGTTTCACTACGGGAGATCAAATCTGTGTGAAGGATCAACAATTTGGGATTAAGGATTGGGTGGCCAGATCTTGGTGAAAGAGGTGTTGCTTCACTTGACTCAGGTACATCGTTCTATTTGTTCTCTTCTTCATTTATCATAATATAGATCTACCTTTTTTCCCCCCCAAAAAACTATCTTTGTTTGATTGATTACCATAGATCAACAACTTCCTTTGAGTGATAACAGTTTGCTTCAGCATGTCTCTATCTGTTTGAGATTGAGATCTGGATTTATGGGTCATAATGGAATGAGTAAGGTTGTGTTTGTTTGTTGATGTGCAGGCCTTAACTGGAACCTGTGGATCTGGATTTCGTTCATGTAAGGACAGCAACCAAGCAAGGACAATCGTCATAAGGCAAGGTGAGTTCCATAACTTTATTAGATCTTGTATGTGTGTGGATTGTTTGGGGATTTGAGGTAGGGATCTATCTCTGTCTGTCAGTAAACGTTTAGCTAACTGGGACATTTCTCCATGGTGGTTGATGGGTAAATTCCTCTCCCGTTGGTCGAGAGTTCGATTCCTCACCCTCATAACAAGGTCGTCATGAAGAGGATTAAGAATAAGACCCCAGGGTCAGGTTGGAACGGCTAGAGCAGAGTTTAACCACCCTCACATCTATGGTAGCACAGTTATTGGCAGCCAAGGGCATAGAGTAAACCTCATAACATAAAGCTGGTTCAGAGGACCTAAATAAAAAAGAAAGGGAGCGTCCTTTAACAGATAACCAACCATCTTGCTTGACTATTTTGGACTTAAGATTTTCTTCAGAATGGTCAATTCAGTAATAAAATAGAGGCCTTATCTGCTTTCAATTACTTATTGCGAAGGAGTCTTTTGAACAGCTTTAGAAAACTGGTCAATTTCAGAGTTAAAGGGTGGCGGGAGCCAAAGGGAGTAAGCGCGTTTTTTGAAAGGGTCTTGGTGGCCAAGAACTGGGAATTTCAATACTGAAAGGTGGCCAGCCAAAGAAGAGATTTTGTCCGGACCCACCCAAGATCCAGTAAGTGCCGGGTAGAGCAAGCTCGTATCCTAGCTTCCATATTTGCACTGGGGGGTGGGTGGTGGGTAAATGGTCCCCGGGGAGGGCGCCATCGATTTCTCGCTCGATTGACCATAGGAATGCAGAGCGGAGATAAAGAAGCACGGCAACAAGAGAAGAGGATTAAACCGCGGAAAGGGAGTGAAAACACCCGATCCCATTCCGACCTTTATATTAAACCAAAAGGGCACCTCACATACATAAATGGGGAAGCATTCCCATTTCCAGTTCGGACAGACTCAACACCTTAAAGAGTAAGCTATTCACCTTAGGTCAGAAGGTTCAACCCCATTCGTTACCTTTTATCGTATGGGTTGCTTGCTGGGGGCCAATACGAGGTTCGGCCGCTTGCCCGAACAATCAATCCATTTCGGATTGGAAACAAAGCATCCGTGTCGAAAACGAATTTCATCCCTCTCCCAATTATTTGGAAGTAATCGAGCGTTCGTTGGTACAGAAGAGAGAAAGCGCGCCTGGGACAGGGATATATGGATGGAAGAAGGAAGTAGGTACGAGATGAAACTCGATCATTTACAGTTTGTAAAGCATCACCAGTGGCATAACTATAACATAACTAACTGGTTTCGGATTCTTTTAAGACGGTGGCTACCCCGTTAGTTACGACTTCATCTACCCCACTGTAATACGTCAGTAGGCTACTGGTTCTATTCCCATGACCCAAAGAGAAAGGAAGCCCTAGTGGGTTAAATTGTGGATCCGCAGGTGGAGATCCTAGGTGGTCTCACGGGTAAAGTGGAGCAAATGTGACTGGTCGACCATTTTTTTCCGATGATGATCTGTTTCCAGATTTTCGGTCATCTGTGTATATGGGCCACATCCCTCTGGAGAATGGTGATATTGTTCTGTCTGGAAGTAGAAGTTTGAGTCATTATGGGACTCCACCTTCATGAACCTATTAGAGCTTCCAAAATTTGGCAGTATAGGTGAAGTTGCTCGGTGCACTAAGTTTTGAATCGACTTAGGTACATCAGAATGCCATGTGATTAGACCAGGCTGGCCCTATTCATGCCCAGGAGATTCATGTGCTCATCGGCTTGTCCATGGAGGGGCATGATGTTACATAAGAATTTGAGAGAGCTGGGAAGCATGGTAAGAAGCTAGGGGAGTTTAGTTTGTATGAGATACATGGTACCAAATGAGGAGGTTGCGGGGTGATCATCGAAGAGGGGATGAGAGGATTTAGGTAACCTTCCAGATCATGACTTGTTGCCTGATGTGGAAGTATACCAAAGGCAAGTGTTCTATGGACACTCTGTCCATTACATAGTATTGTATTAAAGGTTTACGCTTTCATGTCACTAGTGCACCTTCCTAATGAAGGAGTTGATGGATGCATGCGCAAATGCCCATGTCATGTGTGCTACTTTTATCTATCGCTACTTACTTTTAGCCTTTGCTATTTTCAAATGGAAACGGGTTGGAAGCTTCAATCTGTCTAGGGGTGACCCATTGTTGCAATACAGTAGGAACTCTGGTGGGTCCACAAGGATGTCGTGAACATTGCATTCAACAATACAACGGTGGTATGACAAAATGATAGTAACCACAAATATGGCCATCTGGCTTCCCAAGTACCCTTTTAATGTGCATGGACAAAGACAACACATATGTGTGCCTTAGAGTAGAAGACATAGAAAAATGAAAGGTTTTGCCCTTGCCTTTCTACCTTAGTGAGCAGGCGTTGGACAAGGAAGTTTTATCCAGGCTGGATGTCCACAGGTCTAGGTCAACCATCGGTACAGTCTTGATTTTACGAGAGGTGTTGGTGCGGGCAAATCAAAAAAGAAAAAAAGAACAAACAACAAAAAAAACAAATAGAGTACCTAAGGTAGGGGTACAGTGCAAATAGAAGGGGGCGGAGTCTGATACTGATTCGGTCCCTGAGGCCACAAGTGCAAGGTTCTACTAGTAAGACTTTAGAGGTGTGTGAAGCTACTTGAAGTTCCCTACCTCCAGTATTGGGCAGCCGGATCCCAGATGATGCTGCTTTCTCCGGCCGATATTTTAAGTAGTGCTTGGGAGCTTTTTATAGCTTCTTGCAACGTGAGAGTTCATAGAAGAAACCTAAGATTGTGTAGCCACTTAGTGTTGCGGTGCCTTCCATTCCACCTAAGCCACCTGTGTCCACGAAGCCAAGCACTAGAACTACACCTACCACAACTCCCGTTGGCTCCACCGTTTGACGTTCTAGTTGGCTACAGGCAGTTGCAGGTGAGGCCTACATAGTTGGTCTATTTTGTAGAAAAGAAAGGGTTCTCGTAGAAGAGACACTGAAATCATTATAGGAGTATGAGGAAAATAAGGCCTCTACCATTCCTTTGGTTCATATTAAGGATGATGCTCCAGATTCTTTTGCTGGAATTCTTAGATTGATCGGGACCTTGAATGAAACGTAATGGCTGGGCGAAGCACATGAGCACAAACGCAGTAAGGGTAAGGTGTGGTTCCTTTCGCTCTAGCTAGGGTAGGCCTTATTTGGAGTGCCCTTGGGATGTAATGCTTAAAATAGTGAATATCTATCAGATCATTCAATTCGATAGCCAATGCCAGTCGATGAACCGGTTTACCTTAGGCATATCGAGATTGAGAGCCAAAAGCAGTGAATATGCCTATTTTATCGCCACCATCTCGCTAAGCATCTCTTTCGGTTCGATAGCTAGGACCAGCCCCCCACCATCCAGATATCTAAGTTATTGCCCCCTTGAATTAATTAATTAATTGCAGGTCGGGAGCTAGGACCAGTTTGAGTAGATTCAATTGTGGATCTACCACCAGTATCCGAAGCAGCGGTTCGGTGCAAATTGAAGAGCGAGCACACTTTCCATTTCGAGAGCCATCAGTAGCAGATCGGGATCGAGACGTTGACCTTGAACCTATTTCATAACCTTACCCTACGAGCTTTTGGATCCAGTTGTGGTCCCATTATTTATGAAAGCAGCACTCCCAACAGTTGCATTTTATCCGGGACCAGTAGATCCACCAGAGCCAAGGAGGTGTATGGCTAATAAAATATGTATACATATCATAGTCAACAGAAGGCGCAAAACCCAGGTCCCTTTTGTCTGGTTCCAGATTCACCAGCAGCTAGAGAGACAGGAGAGGCATAAGAGACGGTTGAAGCGCTATATATATATTGAGTAGTTTACCAAGTGGTTGAAGCCATTGAAAAACCAATTCGAGAGCTAGTAGCCCGCTGGGTTGAATCTTAATAAGTTGATCCACCACAGAACCAATCATATTACGTATAGAATCTACTGTGGAGCTTTCGACCTCGTTCTCTGATCCTCCATTTCGATAATTAGAAGCTTTAGAAGCGAGAACTTTCGAAGGGAATCCTCTCGTTCTATATCTACGGAGTAAACAACTTGGGAGTTCTGCATCCCTAGTCTTTGCTCTTTATCGGTCAACTGCCTATGTCTCTATTATCTACGTAATAGGTCTCGATCATCGACTGGTTCAACAACTAGCTAAGCTGCTGGATCTGTAACTGGCTCTATAACCTACAGGTATGCTGCTTATGGAGAACCTGTTACCGAATAACTATGCTACTACCAAAGCTTCTCCTGCTGCTGGTAGATATGCTACTTATTGCTGAAGGTGGTACTAGCTCTGCTACTGGGTAAACTGATGGTGGGTCTCAATCTAGAGCCTGGAATGCCCTCCACAACTAAACTATTATAGCTGCAGAGGGGGGGCTGCTACTGCTTCTTCGACTGGTTTAACAACTGGATCCACTATAGAAGATGCTACCCATGCCTTAGATGCTGTTGTAAAAGGACCTGGAACTGTGGGATTCGATCTCGACGATCTGGTGAATCTACTGGTGCTTTATCTGCTGAGTCAACTGATGGTAGTGCTCCTGATGTTGGTACTGGACCTGGAACAGCTGCTGGACCAACTTAATCAACAGGATCTACTGCTACCCTTGCTTATGAAACAACTAGTTTCGCTGCTGGTAGATATGCGCAATAGGTATGCTGCTGCTCCTGCATCCCTAGTCTTGGCTACTGATGCTTATAATGCTACTGTTACTGGTGCTTAAACAAGTGCAATAGGTGCTTCTTTGACTGGATCAAGGTATACAACAGACTATGCTATTGCTGGTGCTGGCCCTACTATTCTAAGGGAATATGCTGCTACTGGTGTTGGATCTTTATGTGCTGCCTTTGGATCTGGATCTTTGGCCGGAGAATATGAAACTGGTACAGAGGCTGCTGATGGATATGCCCTTTAGAATAGTAGGGGCTCTGCTACCCTGGCTTATAGATATGCTTATGCCTATGTTGCTAGCTTTGCTACTGGTGCTTAGTAAACAGCTTAGTCACTTGCTTCAACTTCTGACTCTACATCTGCTGTAGCTGGTAGTGGGTAAGCTACGTCGAACTAGTGGTGGTGCTTCAACGTGTGCTATTGTTGGTGGTTCAAGGTAAACAACTGGATCAATAGGTTAAACAGGTGCGTGCTTCAACAGGGTAAACTAGCTCTGATGCTGCTGTTGGCTTAGTCTTTGCCTATGCTCTAGCTACTACCTCCTATGCCCGTGCTCTAGCTGCCTTTGCCTTTGCTTATGCTCCATCCACTAGAAAAGGTAGGGCTGGATCAACGTATGCTTCAACGTGTGCTTAATCTACTGCTGCTTATGACTCAACAGGATATGCTGCTGGTCCTATAGGTGCTGCTTCAATAGCAGAATCAACAGCCTAATCACTTGCTTAATCTAGAATATCCAGTCTCCCCTCTTCACATCCGTAGCACTGAATCATGACCTGAAACACATGGCGGCAGGTTTGGAATGACTGCCACCCACTTCTTGAAAGCCGGATCTACTATCACTCCATCTCTGGAATTAATATAAGCGCTGATAGGATTCCAAAAGGAGTTGCAAACAAACATGAATTTGGGTTGAGAGGTCTGCACCTTCCAAACATAAACCCTAGCACTTGGATGTTATCCCTCAATGATCCATATAAGCGTCATCCAAATCGATTTATAGGACGGCACTATCCGCCATAATCCTTGAACCAATAAAGCTGGGCATTCTTCGATCCAAAAGGCATCACATTAGCCGATAAAAGATCCCCATTCTGTGGTGAAGGTAGTCTTAGGTTTGTCTCCCCCAGCTATCTCGACTGGGTGATATCCAGAGAAGCCATCTGTCAACGAGTACACTTCCCTGCCTGCTACACTCTCCAGGATGTCTTCAGTGAATGGTGTAGGAAAGGGATCATGATCACAGGCTTTATTCAACTCCCCTGCATGCATGAAGAAGTCCACACTTTCAATTCTGATCTCTCCTGTCTCTCTATTTCGGATAACCACTGGGCTCATCCATTCAGAATTCTCAACTGGGGCCGAAGGCGGGCTCAATCCCGGGCAGGGTTTAGGGGCCTGCCTTTAACATTTGATCTATTCCTTGCTTCATCCCCACTTCGACATTTGGATTTCATCTGTAGGGCTTCTGTCCCACAGATTTTGCATCAGGCTCCAACCCAATATGCATTACTCTTGCTTCTTGCTCAATCCCGGCACATTTCCGTAACGTCAGAAGGGTCTTGATATTCTACCAGCAATTCAGCAATTTCGTTGACTTCCCCCCCACTCCAATAACCCCCGATCTTTGCAATCCTTATCCTCTGTTCCAATGTAAATCTCCCCGATCCTGATGAAGAGGTTCCTTATAGATCCTATTTTCCCTTCGATTGGAATCAATGACTTCCCTCTCTCCCTGTGAACAGGGGCATTCCACATGCAAATTTGAGAGTCTCTCCTCTTCCTCAGGAACTTCATTCATTTTAGTCCTGTAATTAAAGCAGCCGGCTTTGATTTCCTGAGAAACAGGTCTGTGGATTCTTCCGGGATACTATCTCCCAATCCTTTGCCTCTCCTTCCTTTCCAGAGCTCCCAATATTCTTCTTGCCGCTTCATAATCCATGAAAAGGAACCGTTTGAACTCCTAGTGCCTGTTGTATCATTGGATTGGGGAAAAGCGTCAGATATTAAGAAAATCCTTGGTGAGCTATTTTGATCTCTTGAATCAATTCATTCTCCACTCACCCCTTCATCGGCAATAGGTCGATTCCTGCACAACCAGCAAATCATTCCATGTTCTTTTGGCGGATGACGATAGATACGTCAATACGTAGAAACAACAACGAGAAAAGTAGTTCGACCTCTTCATTCAAATGCACCGGAAGACCTCCTTCAACTTGGAAATGATGGTTCCATACCGGCCCCTTCTCACACCATTAAGTCTCCCGTTTTAAGCTCTGATTCTTTTCACAATTTAGAATAGCGGTGAGCTGGAAAAGTGGGGTTATAGTCTATAGCTAATAGGATTGGTTCTTCCCTCTGCAGAGTATCATATGGTTTAGAGCCGGTCCAATAACGGGACTCTTTCCAATAACTATGGCACTATTTTTGAATAGAAGCAGAAGCAAATGAAGAGATTTCTTAGTTTCATTAACTGTACCGGCCCTCAACCTTGCGGTCGATAAAGAGGAATCACTCTCCCGTACCTACGGCGCTTTTCTTCCAGGTTAGGTGCGGTTTTTGAGCGGTCGGAAAGTTCGTTGGTAAGGCGCCGCTCTCTCTGGTTCAGCGTCATTCCCTTCCTTATCGAGCGGCGGCTAGATGGAAAATGGAAAAAACGATTCTTCTCCGTGAATGGAGGTAGTTGCGGTGACTCAATCCCCTTTCCTCACCGCATAGGAATGCCGATTTGACTATCGATGGGGGGAGAGGGAAGTGGACACCCACCACATTCTATAGAAAGAGAGCATAGCGTTATTCCTTATATACAGGGTTGAGAATCCGATGCGAGATCGAAACCCCGGATCTCTCACTAGAGATTAGATCTACCCAATCTCAGTCCCAATCGCTAGTGAGGTGAGTGATCCCGCCACTTCGATCCGTACGTTTCAACCAATTCCCCGGCCCGCCATAGTACGCCCAATCCAATCTAACTTCTGAGAACCAATCTCATAGATGTGGTTCATAGTAAACACAATAGAGGAGGAATAAGTCCTTCAAATATCTGTGTGTTGTACCCCCTCCAGTGGTGAACCTCTCTTCCCATTGATCGTTACCCCTTTTTGAACATTCAAAGATTATTTGCTAATCACTAATGGATAGAAGGCTCCGGTTATCCCTTTTCCGCCGGGCCTTCAATATACGGAAAACTCCATATCCAATTCTCGGGCGGGGGAAGAAGAGCTTTGCTTTGCTCGGGATCACCATTCATTTCTAGCAGGACTCGAGCGGAACGAATTCTATAGATATGATCTCTATTCCCCAGAAAAAACCGGTGGCATTATGACACAACCTCTCCTCTATTGCTGGCATCGGTTTGACAGAGGTGGAACTGCGAAGATCCAATCTAGGTGTACAAACTAATAGATTGGGTATAAATATATATAGTGTGGAGTGAACGGGCTACCCCTATCGCCGATCCAGTAACTAGAGGGTCTCGACCGATAGGATTCTATCTCCCCTCTCCCGAGTGCCCAAATGCTGCTATCTCCCCCAAGCATGCATCGTTCAACCATCATACGTCATATGAATCGATGCTTCTAGCTAGTACGATTCCCGCCTGCCCTACTATTCTATGGGGCATGCATCGAATTATTCAATAAAGCATGCGTAATATTCATCGATTTCTCCCTGGGGTTTTGGAGGTCGAGGGCCTAGAAGAAATGTCCTGAAGCGAGTGATAAGGCAGCGAGTCGGCACGCACCATAAATGTCGTCCTAAAGAGGCAGGTGGTTGCTTTACTATGACAATGACGTCGTGATTCTTTGCCGCCATTCAACCTGCCAACGATAGAGATATATTCAGAGTCAAACTGCAGATCTCCCCTTACTTATTTCTATATAGGATTGGGCAGAATCCAAACTACTGGGCAACGATCGCATAGAGAACAAGGTCGATCACATCATAATAGGGATCGAGGGATGCCGGAATAAACCGATCGCATAGCTTGGAAATAGGGATCACATAGCTTACGGGACATAATCACTTTTCTAGTCAAGTCCCCATAAATAGCTCTCCCTCTCCCGGGCAATCGCTTTTATCCAGTCTTTCAGGCAGGAATCTCGATTGCCCAATAAAGAATAGTAAACCACGGCAATCGCTTCTGTTATAGCTCTATCTATAAGGAATATTGCGAGTGCCCCGCTACGCGGCCGCACATCGGGTGCCGCTATGCCACTCCTTAGGCCCGTACGTCCCTAATCGTGCCCAACCTCCTAAAGGCTACCGCGTTAGCAAGCTGATTCCTTTAGAATAGTAGGGAAGCCCCGGTAGGGGAATTGAGTTGGGTCCCCATAGAATTGATAGGGCACAGTCATGTCCGCGAGAAACCATCCATGAGAATTGTGCAAAACCGCTGTTTGGTAGGGGGCCCACCCACCCCAACTAGCATGTTACGTATAGAATCGTCGACTGAAAGGCAACCAACGGCGAGTCGGAAAGAAAGTTGAAGGGCTATATCTTCCCACCCGGGCCCCATGTTACGTAGCCGAAGGCCGGTCAACTATCTTCAATCCATCAACCGAGGGAGCATTCCGAACAGCCCTTCCCAATTGACAATATCATCCAAACGAGGCCCCTAAAATTCTATGGCGTTTGAAAGTTAAGTGCCGTTTGAATCCCCCACCCTTCGCATGCTCGCTTCCGGAAATCAATGTCGTTTGAACGGAACGGGTGGGAGGGAAATGGTTGATCTGGGCGGCTAACTCCATTAGTTAAGGTACAGGCTCTGAAGCTGAGATAGGCCCATCTATTCATCAACCGGGCTTTCTTGGGCCTCCCGAGTTCCTATAGTTGTCTACGCTCCTCCAACCGTGGGTGGATGGGACTTTCCTACATTACTTTCCCTCCATCCTGCCCATTAGAATAGTAGGGCCATCCGGGGGTGAATCTGTTTGTTCTCTGATTCGTCCTTCCTGTCGGCCTATTGTCGGTGACCTAAACTAAACGTATTGTCGGAAGGTGCCCGGGCTCTGAGAACCTAACATTCTTTCTTTCCCAATCCAACGAACTTTGTTGCCGGGTAACCCCCTACAATCTATAGGGCAATCGATCTCTCTACCGAGGGACCTAATGTGAGAAAGGTTGAACGCCCTCCTTATTCTAGTTAGCAGACCCCACCTTCTATTGGGGCCCTCAGTCTCAACTAAGTGGGTGGGGTCCGGAACTTCAAGCTCATGCTGTAGAACCCAGCATGCTCAGGTAGGCAGGAAAGAAATAAAGAAACTCATTTCCATCCGATGGCCCGGGCAGAATGCTCGACCGGAAGCCTATAATTCCACCCCCGGGGTGGGTGGGAGGAGATAGTTAGTTCAGCGATCCCTCCCATCCATTTTCCCTACCCTCTGAATAGAGTCCCGTGTTGGATAGTCCCATCCATTCCCGTGTGGGAATCCTAGATTAGTAGGATCCTTGGCACAGTAGAATATTAGCCTCCAACTAGAATCGGAAACGAGGGACCCGTGTTAACGGGCACCTGACTTCCTTCCGGAGATGAGAACCATCCTAACTTTCCTTTCTGGTTGAGTTCAGAAGGAGATAACATTTCTACTACCTTCCTTCCGTGCTTCCTCATGAGGGGGTGCGGGGAGGGATAACTTAAACTAATCAACTCAACTACCGGGGGTGTAAACTAATCAACTCAACTACCTGGTCCCATCCTCACCCCCGGGTGAAGCTATACTCTCCGAACAATCCTTCTTTCTGGCCGGGTTCTTGCATTCACCACCGGTCCTGCCTTCCGCGAACGATAAACAGCGACCCCAACAACAATGGAATAAAGGGCTTCCCACCCCCAGGAGAGCAAACGTCGATATCTTAACCACCAGGGTTAGTCCAATGCTCGACCGGCCCCTACTATCTATCTGTTCTGGCAGCGAGAATAAATCAGGGAGGGGCACAGTATAAAGGATGGACCCGCTCTGAAGCTGAGATAGGCCCATCTATTCAACCGGGCTTGGGCGAGTTCCTGATAAACTAATTTGGTTGGATCGACCGGTTGAACTCCTTTCAGCAAGCAGCAGAACCTCGCCCGGTGTCTATGGGAGGGAGTTAATTCTCCAGGCTATAGTCAATGAGGCTCCATCGGATGGGAGTTGCCCCCTGTAGGCGGGTAATGTTCACCGGGTAGTTGGAGATGGGCTAGACCAATGAGAAAGCAGTTCGACGTCACCTTATTTATCTGGATCCTCCGGGTCCTCCGGTTGTCAACTCGTTACTTCCATCCGGGGGTGAGGAACAACCAGCTAATACACCCTCGTTTCTCGAAAGGAGAGAAGTTAACACCTGTCCTAACTCGACAATGCTTCGGCTATCCTATCCGGGCCAACAATGCTTATATATCCTTTCTCACAACTAGAACGAGTTGAGGCCGGTTGCCCTCTACTCTATAGTTGTTGAAGGAGTGAATGAAGGGGACCTAACTAATTACCTTCCGGCTGATTGAACCTTCCTTCCGGAGCTTCCCACATGCAGGGGGTCCCATCCTTGTACAGGGGGTGCCGCCGGAGCTTCGCTCACCGGGGGGGGTGGGAGGTTCTCCTTAAGGAATATAGGTCGGTGGGGTTGGGACCGGGGGGGTGGGAGATATAGGGGCCCTTGGTGGCCCCAACCCTTCATTCGGTTCTAGGAGACAATCCTATGAATCCTTGGTTGGGTCGAAGCTGGTGAATTAAGGAAGGGAAAAAAGCGCAAGAGCTATTCAAACCCAGATCTATTGTCGCCGGCAGCTCACTACTAGGCTAGATAGGGACTCAGTCGTCTCTTAACCACGAATGCATCTATCCTTCTGTTCAGTAAGTTGAAGTGGAGATAGGTTGGGTATCAATATCTATCGTGGGCCCCTTTAGAATAGTGGGCACTTGCTAAGGTGTTCAACGACGTGGGCTGTTCCCTCCGTCCCCCTTTGATAGTCCCGCGGAGTCACGCTTTCTATTCCTTTCGAAGCGGCCACGCCCTAAAACCCTGATAGACCATTTCGCAGCTGCTTGCAATAAAAATTCCCCCCCGGGGTGGGTGGGAGGAGATAGAATAGATGTGTTTCGCCGCAGACTATCCTCCTTTGTCTACCTTCTAGCTTAGGAGTTGTGAATCGAAACTGAACATAAAAAGAAGGATCAGGGTTATCCCGGAAGGATAAGGGTTCTCCCGCTCGAAGCTGGTGATCGCCACTTATCTGATTGATCCTTCTTTCCATCTGATTGATCCACGCCGTCTCGAAGTGAGCTTTGCCAGAATCATGGGCAGAATACGGTTCTCGATTGGTAGGGCCCACCGAGTATCCCACCCAATCCTTGCTTCAAGCTGGAAACGCCGATCCCCAGTTATCGAAGGAAACGCGGGTGATGATCCGCCAGGATCAACTCCGATCAAACATACGATTAACAGTTTGACAAGAATATTCAAAAGGGGCCGGCTGTCCCGCCCGTTTCATTTAGTCGCGATTACCGATGGTTGCACACACTCATTCTCTCCAGCCTTGGTTTCCCCTCCACCAAAGTGCACATTAGCCCGATAGGGACTTCCCTCGTATCCCCCACCAGGAGGGTCGGAGGACGATCCCGCAAAGCGTGGCCCAGACTAGTGTGTTTGGCTGTAGACTCACCTCCAACGTCTACCTCCTCCGGTACTGTGGGAGTTATAGATCCTATCCTTCATTCACTGTTCAAGTTACTATCCTTCATGAACAACCTTACCAATGACAAGAAGGATTCCATCCAAACCGTCTCGAGCTATATCTCCCACCCACCCTTGCCAACCATGGACGCGGAAGACCGGACCCTTCTATTCAGACTGGACCCATCTATGCTCTATCCTAGAACCCTCGCCTTCGCACCTTCGTGTTCGTTCGGGGTGGCCACTACTATTATTGTTGTGGGCTCACCCCTACCACACAGCTAGTAAGGTTCCCCTTCCCCTACCTGCACATTGGGACCTAGGGACTTCCCGCTCGGGCCACTATAGGATACACGCCACAATGTTTAGCTGCGGACTCTCCCCAGCCCCACGCTGTGGGAGTGATGTACGACTCTGCCCCAAGCACCGCTGGTTGCGGAGAGCTAGAGAGAAGTACAGCCCGTTTGAATACCGAGGATTCACAGGTAGGCCATAGATTGTGGCATCTGCGCATCTATACGTTATACCCCTACCACCGGCCCTCCCACCCGTCATCATCCCCACCCCCGGTCATTCTTCTATTTCGTTGACGTATTATTTGGATCATCCGGAGAGTAGTTGAGTTCAGAAGGAGATAACGAGGGAGAACAGGGGGTGTAAAGGGTGGCAATGAAGGAGCCGGGTAACCAGAACCCCGAGCGCTTGCCTCTCACCCTTCAGGTGAATTCTCCTATAGTTAATGGAGTTCCATCCGGAGCTAAGACAATAAAACATCTCATTGCCCCCACCCACGGTCACTGCTGGTTAGGTGGACAGGAAAGAAAGAAACGTAGGAGAGGAGCTCATGCATCGCTAGGCCGGACCTAACTACTTCTATACCGAGGGACCTAACCGAGGGAGTATAATCAGCCAACCCCACCGACCTATATTCCTTGGATAGGGGGTGTAAAGACCCACGGTTGAGCTCTATGGGGTCGGAACTGAATGAAGGACTACCAACTAGTTGGAGTTCGACGAAAGTTCTGGCTAGTTCCTTCCGGTTGAACTGGATTACTGGATTCATGTGACTACTATAGATTCATCATGGCAACATCCCACCCACCGTTGTGACGTATATGATGCGATTGCCCTTCTCCACCCTCGGATGGAAATGCATTGATTTCTCCACCCACCCAATACAAAAGATGAGGGCAATGGATGAGGGCTTTCTCGCCTCTTCCTTTCCTTCCTACTCGTTGAGTTCCATCCTTCCTTCCTTTCTTTGGGTAGTCCTAATCTAGTCAACCAGCTAATACACCGGATCGAACTACTCTCTTCATATCCAGCTAAGGAGTCCAGCTAAGGAGGGATGGAAACTAGGATGGAGAAACTAAGCATTACTCCTCGGATGGATACTTTCGTCGAACGTTGATTGAACCTGCTGATTGAACCTTCCTTAGCCAGCTGATTGAACCGATAGAAATCCCTTATAGATAGTAGGGGGTTGGAAGGGGAGCCATAGAATAGTAGGGGGCCCAGCTTCAACCTCGCTCTGGTGGCGGGGAGTTCTAGCTATAGCAGGGAGTTCGCCCTCGACATTCTATGGGGTGGGAGGACAAGAAACTACATGATTGTATCGGGGAGGAGGAAGAATTCTATTACGTGAAGGATGGAGCGACTAACCCTACCGGGGGTTCAGGCGGATAGACCGAACAGGGGGTGTAAAGTCCTTCCCTCACCCTCGGTGGCCCCCTACTATTCTATGGCTCTGGACAGGCTGCTGTTACCCATGCTTTCATTTTCTTTCTTGAGAAAGGTGAGGCGATGAGGGTAATTTTCAATAATGTTCCCGTGTAGGAATCCAGCTCAAAAGAGAATCTAGTCAACTAACTTGCTTATAGAACTATCCCTCTTTCTCTCGGATGCAACTAATTTATCTCTTGCGTTGAGGCAGCTGTTGAGGATGACCAGCCATCAACTACGGAAGGAAGTCACTAACTTGTTCTCGCACTACCTCCCTATTGCCTATATAGATAGTAGGGCTGTGAGAACCTCCCTCCCCAACGGACGGGGGCTATCACGTATATAATCGAGAAAGGTAGTAGAGAATCTGGCCTAGAGATGGAAATACAATATAGTATAAACTTTCTCTTTCAATCAGCATCGGCCCAATAACACTAACTAACCAGCTTGCCTTCCAACCTTCCTTCCGTCCTCGGTAGGGAGTTAAGTAGCTATTGATCCAACTTAGAATAGGACGGGGCGGAACTCTCATCACCGGACCTCCCTCCATCCGGGGCTTCTTGTGCCAGTTGAGCCGGATAGAAATCAATTTGTTAACTTCTCGATTGGGATCCTTGGCACAGTAGAATATTAGCAGCCTTGTTAAAAGACCTGTCCTCACCCCCGGATTGCAGTTGAAGGGAAGCCCCCGTTTAACTCAAGTTAGTTGCCCTCCTCACCTTAGGTCGGACAGCAATAAAACATCCTTGCCCTCACCCGCTTCATTGCGGCACATTTTCTCGATAAAATGCTTTCATTCTTAACTCGTTAGGAGGAAGGGAGTAACTAGCATAACCACTTCCGGTTGTCGTTAACTAGCATGGTCCGGTTACACCCCCGGTGGCTCCTGTAGAAGGATAGGCCGGGGAAAGGTGGCATTGAAGTCCTTCCGAAACAACCAGCAGCCCCCGTAGGCACCCACCCTCGTTTCTAAAACCCTTGCCCGGTCGGACAGCAGAAGTGAAGGATGGCCGACAATAACGGATAGAAACTTTGGATGGTCCGTCCTCTCTGATCTATTGGTGGTTGGGAGAAACCTAAGAAGTTATGGGGATTGGATAATATAGGAGAAAGAATTAAGGTATGGGGCAACCGAGGGTGAATGAAGGACCGACAATAACCTCCCTTTCTCGCGACCCAGTGAGAGTATCAGTCCAAGTAGCAGCTTCCGGTTGAACAGGATAGGGTAGGACCCCCGGTTCAGGATGAATAACTGGAGTAGTAGGAGCGATGGACCTTGGAGCGATGGACCTTCCTTCCGTTAGTTCCTTCCTTCCGGAGCTAGATTAGGAAGCTATGGCACCCCCGCCCCCCCTTTTGATTAATTTATTAGGAAGCTATGGCCCCAACCTCAACATAGTTCTCCATCCTTTCCCCTGTAGGCGGGTAATGTTCACCGGGGGTGTAGGATGGGATAGCCGGTAGATGCCAGTCAATGAACTAGTCTGGGAGGAAGGGAGTTCGAGACGGTTGCCCTCTACTCTATAGTTGTTGAATTCCTTCCGCCCGTAGGGGGCTGCTTAGCAAAGGTACACTATGACGTTACCCCTCCCCCGGAGAAAGCAAGATACCGGAGCAAGACAAGAAAGTTGGGGCAGCTTTTCTACCTGGGGGTGAAGGATAGTGCCGGGCCGGGAATTCTATCTTTGTTCTCTGGTCCGTCCTGCCAGTGTCTCTGAGAACGACAATAACCTCCCGGATGGACGCATGGTTCCGGATGGATGTCTTGCCTCCCTTCCCTTCAACTAGAGAAGCCATAGAATTTGAGGGGGCCTGGGGAACTATATAGAAAGAACTGGCTGGCCAACCCCACTGAAGGCTGGCCCGCGCACGGTCCGAAGAAAGTTATCGAACACAGGTTACTTGAACTGAACTACCATCCTGGAGACTTGCCTCTCACCCTTCAGGTTAACAACTTGAACTGGCACACCCATCAGGCAGTTGAACTGTCCCACCCGGTTAACAACGTCGAACTATCCTGCCGATTGCATCCATCGATCAGGTTTCCTGGGTGGGGGTTACCCCCTAACCGATTCGCGTTCGCTCTCTGACTACAAACTGATGGAGAGTCGAACGATTCTAGTTCCCGAGGAGCAGACACAGCAATACACTGCTACCCACGGGGCACCGGCCAATCAAAACAAACTAGCCTCCCCGGATGGGCCAATCAAAACAACTGAACGGGGCACCGGCCAATCAATCCAACCCAAAGAATGTTAGCAGGCCCTTGACCAATCCAGGGTGGGAGGGAGCTATAGTTGTTACTTCCGGCTAGTTCCTTCCGGTCTAGTTAGGGTAGGGAGGGTAGTTCACTCGGGTAGTCAGGGCTCCCCACCTCCGGTTAGGCGTTCGGGTAGTCCCTTCCTTTCTTCGGGTAGTCAGTCCCGGGGGTTTAATTCCTTCCGGTTGCCCTAAAATTCTATAGGCCGGGCCAACCCTACCCTTGACACCCCCGGGATGGATTAGAAGTTAGGCTCCATCCCCCGGGTGGGTAGTCTCGTTAGCCATCCCTCACTGCTCCATCCTGAACCGGGTAGTTGAATTCCGATGTTTCTTGCCTCATTCCTTCTTTCTCGTTAACTCGTTACTTACCCCCTAACTAGAGTTGATGGATAACTAGATGTTGATGGATAACTAGATCCAACCGGGGGTGAAGCTCTACAGGCTCTCCGAACAATCCAACTTCTCTCCGATTTCTGGCCGAGCCGAACAGGGGGTGTAATAGGGTGGCAACCCGGGGATTCAGCTGTTAGCCTCTACTCCTGTCCTCACCCCCTCAGGATGGACAAATGCTCCTAACCTTGGATCTGGTAGCCGATGGAGCCCCCGATGCCCCCTTTTAGATTATTCGTATAGAATCTAAAGATCTTTCTTCCGTCCGATCAAACAGCCTCTAATCGGAGCCCTTGGATCCGGTAACCGATGGAGATGGGCTGGTGTGGGAGGATAGGGCCCGTCTTACACCCCCGGTGGAGTTAAGGAAGGCGAAGGATGGACATAGAAGCGGATTGCAGTTGAAGGGAAGATAGTTGATTCCCTGGGGCCACACCCCCGATGGCAGGAGCACCCCCGGGTGGCCCTACTATTCTAATGGGCAGGATGGACTATACTACTGAAGGATGGAACTCCCTTACAGCTTCAATCCCTCTTCCCCGTTCTCGAACAAAAGCAGCGCAGCGAGAACCAAAGAGTCACGGGGTTTCAAGCAGCGAGCCTAAAGATATATGGGGCCCTCACTTCTTTCTCTACGGGGTTTCAAGCAGCGATAACCAAAGAGTCACGGGGTTTCGATTAGTTGAACCGGGAGGTAGATGCCGTTGAGCTACCTGTAAAGGGTTAGGGGGTGAGCTATTCATCCATCGGGGGTGTAACAGCAGGGTGGCCTCCTCTCCATCCTTCCCCACTAGCTATTATTTATTATCCGGCATCGACTAGTCCGGCATCGACTAGCTTCTTCTCACCCGCCTACACCCCCGGGGCCCAACATCCCGATATAACGTATGGATAGTTGCACCCTTCCGAACAATCTTATGAAGTTGGAACCCGCAACAGGGATAGTGGGAGGAAGGGGGGCAGCTGGATTGAATCCCCGCCCGGTGGGAGGGAATAAAGAATAGTAACAGTCATGTCTGCGAGACAACGTTGGCTCAGCTTTGGTAAATTGTTTCTAGGCCTTCTAGTTCTAGCAGGCTAACACTCCCCAACTTAGAATAGGACGGGGAACTACCTCTCCCCTGGTTGGGAGGAGCAGAATGAAAGAAAGTAATTCCGGGTCATATGACTGTCAAACCGACAACTCCAGCCTTCACCCCCGGTGATAAGGAAGGACTTTCTGTATTGCGACCCAACTTTCGTCGAATTGGGGTTGGGTGGGCTGGATCATGAATTGGGGTTGGGTGGGCCGGATCACTCAGTACTGGGCCCGCTAGGAGGTATCTGTCGCCCCATCTGTTGCATGCTCTTAATCTTCCCTTCCTTTCGTCGAACTCGGGAGTGGAATACAGATTGATGTTAGGGTAACCGGTTGAACGAACTAGTTGAATTGTGAACTCGTTAGGGTAGGGATGGGGTTGAGCTCCTTTCCTTCCTCCGTTCCTTCCTCCACCCACGGTAGGGCTTTCCTTCCTCCACTCCCTCCCTAATTTCAGTGGGGGACTTCCTTCCTTCCATCCAGCCCACACCACAGGACAGAAACAAAGTGAGTTAGGCCAGCCACCACCTTCCTTCCGGAGGACCTTCGTTACTTCCTTCCGGCAGCTAATACACCAGGAGGGGCCTCTCAATTCTATGGCCATCCCGATCCATCCGGCCAGAGCTAATTGCCCTACTATTCTATGGCGGAGGACAGCAGGAAGGAAGGTTACCAACCGCTAGAAAGTTAGGATCGAGAAATCGCCCTTCCTCGGCATTATTGGTGGGTGGGAGAACCGACGGGTGGGAGGAATAGCTCGCCCCATAGAATAGTAGGGGCCGATCCCAGCCTGCTAGAATAAGGGCCGGAGGAGGGCTAGCAGGCGAACTATATCTCCCACCCAACTATAGCTACCATAGAATTGGGCGGGGAATAATCTAACAATAGGGCCACCCTTACAGAACTCTAGTTGTTCCGGTAAACTATAGTTCCGACCATAGAAAACTAGAATGTTCTTCACCAGTCATATTCACCATACTTTTGATCGACAATAATCTAATAAAAGGGCCCCCCCTTGGCCCTACAATTCTATGGGGGAGTTGGGTCGCTTCACCAGTCATATGAACCAGACTGGCAGCCCGTAGGGCGTTAGGTAGGGTTAGGCCCTATTATTCTATTATTCCCCTACTATTCGAACGCAGTTGGGTCGCTTCACCAGTCATATGAACCAGACTGGCAGCCCGTAGGCCTCAAATCGGTGGGCGAAGAAAGCTGGCCCCCCTATAGAATGGTAGGGGCATTGTAGGGGGAATGAACAGAAAGAATGAGTTGCCCTTCCCGTCCGACCGGCCAGATTCTATACGTAACATGCCCACTATCATCCCACCCACCCCTATCGGAGAGCTGTTGATTGTAGGGCTATTCTATCTCCTCCTCCCACCCACCCCTGCAGGGGCCCTTTTTTTTCTAGAATTGTAGCCCCGGCCCCATTAGAATAGTAGGCCATAGAATTGTAGGGCCGGGGCGAATAATAGAATAGTAGGGCTCCCACAATAATAAAGAGGGGGGGGTTGGCATGTTACGTATAGAATCTGCCTTTAGAAATTATAGGCCGGCAACAAGAATATATTGGCCGGGGCTCCATCCGGCTGGCCAAACAAAACAACTACTATGATCTCACCGACTCCGGCCGGATTCATTAATCAGCCTGTGCATGCACTAGCCCTCCTCCAATTCTAGTTGGGTGGAGGGCCCTACTATTCTAAGGGAGTGAATTCCCTCCCCGGGCGCAAGTTGGGTGGGTGGGAGGAGATGGCGGTTGATCGCTCCATCCAGAGCAGGGGATGGGACAAGAAGGGATGAGCAGCAATGATCGAATACCAATTCTATTGAACACTCAAGGAAAACACTCACCTGACGACTTATTCTAGCGTATTCTAGCAAGCGGCATTAATGAACTGATTAATCTTCCCTTACTCTAGCAAGTTAATTAATCCGGGGCAGGCCCGGGTGGGAAGCAATAGTTCCGGGTGGGAGGAAGATAAAGCGGTGAGGGTCGGATCCGATCCAGGCGTATCGAGTGGAATAACTATTCATTCACCTCCCTTCGGTGGGTGGAATGCATATCTGCCCATTCATCAATCCCGGATACAGAAATAATAATTGTTGTTTCGTCGCGTCCAGCCCTTAATACGTCTGTAATAGACTGTCCGACCATCCCAGCCCCCGTATCTCCCAAACGACGCCATCCAAGGTTGCTTCATTCATTCATTCGAGACACTCCTACCACTTCATTCCCACCAGAGTTCATCGGGATCCGGAAGCACGAGGTAGTCCTCGTAAGCCTAGCGATAAATGCCCTTTATTCGGGGTTGCGGGTGGGATACGATAGATTATCATGGAACTCCAGGCAACCTTCCGCCTCCCCATTTCTCACTATAGGAAACGACATCGGCTAGCCTACTCGACTGATTACTAATAGGGATGCCAGTGAATGCCTCCCGATCCACTCGACTGCCTCGGATAAGGGATTCCTGGTCCAGGACGAGAAAGGAACTCAATTGAAAAGGAAAGCCAGATTCCAGGGGCCCGTAGTCGGTTGAGGGACTTGGATGGACTATTCCACCCCAATACGCTTCTTTATCCGACCGTGATAGGTAAGACTGGTTCCACCCGATCCCGCCCTCGTACTATCCCCCCCTTCTGTTGCTATAGCCCCCATGGAAGGTTGGTCCGATCCTGCTGCTAGAAAGAAATGGATGAAGTGAACCGATCTCCGGCTATTGGGTTGGGAAAAGTAGTTATTAAAGGAGGCTCAAATTCCTTTTGCGGGGAGGGATCCGAAACACTATCCTCTGAAGTGATAGAAGGAATATGACAAGCGGATAAAAATGACTGGTATTGCCGGGGTGGGTGGGAGGATATAGTTGCCTGCTTCTCCTGCCCTTTCTTTCCGTGCTCGGAGCCAAACCAATGGTAATAGCCCAAGTACGCTCCATTCCCGGTAGTGCTCCTGGTAACCGGTGGCTGCATTCCCTGCCCATCCTATCCCACCGACTCCAGCTGTTCGATCTGATTCCCTTCTTTAAAGCCTTGATCCGGAGAGAGCCATATCTGTAGCCCTTCCTCTCCATTCCCAGCCCGATCAGTTATTTCACTGGAGCCTTTCTCCTTTTATGAAAAGCTTAAACCCCCCCCCCTTCATATTATTGCCCAACCTCTCTTCTTTTCGCCCCGGCGACCTCCTGGTAACCGATTCATTAGCGGCTCCCCGGCTCGATTACTACCATGAGTTAGGTGAGGAGATCCAAACCAATGGCCCGGGAGCGGCAGGGGTGGGAGGATATAGGATTAACCCCCCACCCAACCTTAATCCTCCCTCCAAGGGGTGGGTGGGGGGAGATAGAAGGGGCCTCCCACCCAATGCCCCTCAAATTCTATGGTAGGGTGGGGGGCTAAAGTTGGGGCGGGCATCTGTTCCATTGGTTCGATAAGGCAGTATAGCCGCCTGGAAACAAACAAATCAATGAAATCCACTCCACAATAATATGGTAGAGGGGCCAGTTGATTGTTCACTCTATTCATTTCCCTCTGGTCGGTTCATTTGATTGTGTCTTTATATAAATGTATTAACGGACATCACCCACCCTAACTCGACTGACCATGGGGGCTTTTGAACACACCTTTCCCTCTCCCGGCCTTCGAGGGTGGGTGGGAGGAGATAGTTGGGTGGGAATTGTAGTAAGCAAGCAGGAATATGGCGGCTAAGAAGCGGGCGGGACCAGAGGGAAGAGAACAGAAGAGCAGCAGGGAATGGAGACTCCACGTCTTTCATTCAACTCAAATCCCCACCCCCCGCCGCCCCCCATAAAGGACATAAAGGAAAGGGGGGAATAGCTATTTCTATCAGTTGGTCGTTTGACATCTGCTCGATTCATTCCATCTCTTGGCCTCCTCCCGGAACTTTTACTATTCCCACCCACCCAATTAGAATCGATTATGGATCAGTGTCTCCCCACCAATGGCTCCAATAGTCCCGTCCCTCCCTCCATCACCTTGCCCTCAATCCTCCTATTTGTTCCTGGGGGCCCATTGGACCTATTGATCTCCGCCGGGGACTGTATAGACTTTGCTTGCTTCAATATTCCTATAGGAAGAAAGTCAAGGAGAAGGGAAGGTGGGCTCAGCTGAAAGTTGTTAATACAGAAGTAATCTAAAGAGTTTCCTGCTCGCTTCCTTCGAGTATTGTTTCATCGTTCGTGGTTCGATTCTTCGGGCTGTCTCCCGCTTATTCCATTC
Source organism: Cryptomeria japonica (assembly GCF_030272615.1). Lineage (NCBI taxonomy): Eukaryota > Viridiplantae > Streptophyta > Pinopsida > Cupressales > Cupressaceae > Cryptomeria > Cryptomeria japonica. The sequence goes on along the minus strand of NW_026728844.1, from coordinate 137,307 downwards.
CTGATGGATGCCTATACGAACCTATCCTCCCCGGGGACAGAGATAGAGAGTAAATGGTAGGGATGGACGGAACGAACTGGATGAAAGAAAAGAAGCAATGGAACTCAACAGTCGATGCAGTGCATGATGGAGAGGGAACGAAGCAACGAGACAAGCGGACGGAGTGGCTCACTCGAGCTCTGCTATTCGACCCAATGCTCCCCTGATTATGATTGGATATTCTGATTGGATCATGGCGGGGGAAGGGAGGGAGAGGAAGGGATCCAATGCGATTCATTATATACATATTAACAACCCTCACCTATCGTGTACCTCCATACCCCCCATAAATAAAGCATTGTAGGAATGCGCCTAGGGGCCCCGCTGGATTTCCTTTCGATGATCCCGAATCCTTTCTCTCAACTCCATTCCTCTTCTATCCGGCCGGTACTAACAGGATGCATGCTTTAGCTTCAATGCTTTAGCTTCAGAAGTGGAAGTGAGAACGAGGGGTGGATCTGGAAGCAATGAACCGGTGGGACCTTCCTCCCTTTCTATTCATTTCCCTAAGGTCGGTTCATTTGATTGAGGATCGTTAGCGACGGATTCTCATCAATCTTTTCACTGTCTCCAATTGTCTCCCGAAGGGACCGGGGGATCAGAACTCAAATCAAATACTGCCACTTCTCGCCAATTCAATGAATGTCAGGACTCGATAATTGTACCCACTACACCCCTACAAGGCCACCTTTCAGTCGAGTCCACCCAGCTTGGTGGTTCTGCTTCATTGCCACCCCCGATCGAATGGAATGCATCTTCCGAATGCATGTTATCTCCAGTAATCTTTCTTTCTTACCGCCCGATAGATGGATAGATAGAATGCGGTAGAGACGAAGCAGAAAACCACTGGTCTTTCTCAGATATTCGACGTCTCACTCGTTAATCCGTCTATAATATCCCGTCATTCTTCCCCGGATGAGCTGGACCTTGAATTCTTTATTTCTGTCTTCCTTTATTCGAGTTATGACCGATCGGATCGAGGAGACCTTGCTTTGAAGTCGACCTACGGGCCTACTACTACTATAATGGATCGATTTGTCTCCCACCCTTCTCCTGGTTATGGGGGGTAGGGCGGGAAGAGAAAAGATTGATCATCAATTCGAGCCATTCCCCTTCCAACTGCATCCATCTTGAACCGCTAGCCTTCCTTTATGCCCACTCGGGTCCACTGGACCTGTCCCATTGATTGATGTTGTTTCTCGTCCAATTCGACTGAAAGGAGAGGAACGGAATAGAGCGGAAAGCTGCGTTTCATTGTGCCTTCGGAGACTAATTATTTCTTTTCAAAGTCAACTATGTCCTCCCTCCCAGCCCAACTATATCCCCACAACCTGCATCCTCCCGGCAAACCGATTAATTGCTAATCCGTATGAAATTATTAGAGAGAGAATCCGCCCGCCCCTATACCGCTCCTAAGCATGTGACTGAAAAGCGGAACTTAGGCAATCAATCGACTGGGAGAGGGACGAAAGCACTGTTACTTCGAATCGTTTGCGAAGCTCTCCTTTTCTCTGCTGGGGATGATAGAAACACATCAAGGAATGAAGAAAGCTCCAAACCAATCAACAATAAACAATAATCTTCTTTCGAGACTCTGCCAATATTTTTTTCTATTAGCGGCACGAGAACAGATGCCCAGATGTGAGGCAACATCCATCGTGACGAAGTCCCCCTATCCGCAACTGTTGCTACCGGACATAGCGGGAGAACATCAGAAACAAAGAAAGAAAGTCCAAACCAAAGCATCTCACTGTCAGTCGGAAAGGGATGAAAGGGCAATGCCAATCCCAATATTCTATTTCTTAAGGTCCATGAGTTGAAAAAAGAATTCTGTTTGCCCTCGCTGGGATTGAGAGCAATTGTGTTGTTCCAGCATTTCCAATTGTTCCAGTTTCGAGCTCACATCATATGACGTGTATAGCCGAAATAAGAAAAATCACTTATCCGGGCCCCCCCCCTCTCTATAGTTGCACATTCACTTCCTCAGAAAGATTTCGGAAGATGCATGCATTTGAGGTCCGTCAATGGGTGTACAACCGGGTAGAATTTGCTATTGAGATTGGGATGGATGCTAGGGCCCGGAATGGATGGTAGCCTCTCGACATGGACGGAGCAGAGAAGCACCCAGGTTGAAGAGGGACAAAAACACACACACAAATTGCCATAGTCGGATCGAGGAATCATAGGCTCTTGAGGCCATCCGTGAATATGTATATTAGATAGTTGAGATCAGATCTTCTCCCTCCAAGATTATCCCTTTGTTCGAACGCAGTGAGAGCAAGGGGCAGGCATCAAAACATTGACCATTCATAAGAGTGACCCGAAATCTAATTCATCCTCAACCGTGAATGATCTTCTCGAGGGCCCATGAGACTATTTACCCACCGGCCCGACTGAACAGACAGAATTCCCCATTAGAATAGTAGGGGCGAGGCTTGACTGGAGATGGAAGCATTAAACTATTCCCTCACCGCCTGGCCTGGTACGGGGTGCCATAGAATTGTAGGGCCTCTGGCGTTATCATCCGAGCCCAGATAGACTGAAACATGAAATCGTGAAAGGAGACGTGTTTGGTGATGAGAAGAATAAAGACCATGAATTCAAGCTTGCGGGCTACCCCACTCCAAGTTCTTCAGCCCTTTCTTCCCCTCTCGCCTCTTCGGAAACCATGGCCATCGGACCCGGGCAAAGCATTGAGTTCAGTGAACATGATTTCAGATCGGGTGGGAGGGAGACTCAATTATAGCGAGCCACTTCTGCCTATATCGGTGCTATATCCCGGAGCAGCGAGCAGGTCAGTCTCGAGTGCCGTTAAGCCTACTGATGTGGGAGGGCAAGCAGAATGATATAGTGGATCGGCCCTATCGCCCTACGGGGGGTGGAGAGGAAAATAGCTGTCGGGGCGGGCCTGAACAAGTAAGTTGTTTCATCCCGAGAACTACGAGAACCAACCAAAGCTGACAAGATTAAGGGGTGCTCACTATGGTGGCTCGATCGACAATGACTGGGTGGGAGGCCCCTACTCTTCTAAGGGGTTGTTGCCCTCTTTTCCGATTGATTTATTATTATTATTGTCGAGTTCAAGCGGATAGGGATTCCTGTGTGTGGGGATGGGTGGGCGGATAAAGTACTCGTTTTATCTATCTTGCTATCGAGTCGACCTGATATCGAACTATCTATCCCTTTCTTCCTTCCTTTATCTATCGGTTGTTTGCTTTTCATCCCTAGACACAGTGACCCGAAATCTCATTAAGCTTCCCTTTATTCCATTTCCCAACCCAACCACCATAGAATTGTAGGGGGACCAATTAATACGTCTAGATAATAAAGAGCATTCGTCCCTCTCCCCACCCATGGTTAAGCAGAAAGATAGATACGAGTTGTCAAATGATGTTGTTAGCTGCCGGCCATAACTGGATGGATGGAGTTTTTGAGCTAGTGGCCCGGGTGGGGAATTGGTTTAATTCATTCCGTCTGTTCAGTCACGCCAGTTGATCGATCAAAGGCTCAAGTGCCCGAGAATATCAAACATTGATCAATAGCTGATATAGTAGTTGGGGTTAGAGCTGCTCTCCCCTCCCACTCATGAAATTGTCTACTCGGATAGATGCTGTCAAAGATATCGACCCGCTAATGAATACGTAGATCATGAATGAATTGATTGCTCCAATGTCCGCCTTTCCTTTCTCGAGAAAGCACGGTCTTGTTTTCCACCCGGAGCTAATCTAAAGTCGACAATCAGCGGATCCATAAGAAGGAAGAATGATTGGTTAGGTCCCGAAGGAGCGAGCAGAACAGAAGTCAACTTTTATTACTCTCACAAGCTTATTAATTGGGGTGGGCCCCTACTATTCTATGGGGTTGAAAGTCCATTCCTTTACCTCTCGACTGACTGACTTCGAACACATGGGAGAAGAACTCGAACAAACAACACCATACCAGAGTATCCCCTCCCTCCCGAAGCGGGGGCCTTAATGGCATGTAACATGTGGGGATAGGGATCTGGATGTTCCAGGATTGATTTGGGTCAGTCGAGTGAGTGTTTGGCAGAGTTACTACTCCTTTCGGGCGGGGTCCAGTTAAGGCCTCTCTCCTGCTGCAAGCGGATCGGGAAGGAATGATTTGATCACGGGGGAGGATAGGCACTTTAGCCATCTTCCGAAATCGATCTTAATTATGGATTAGCATTCGATGGACCGACCTTAAACAATGTGCTATGTGAACTGCTTTTTTTGAGGATGCTTGATGGTTCATTCTTAGGGCATTCAATGCTGCGAGAGGATTAAGGCCCGCGGACAGATAAAAGATTGAATCCATTCTAAATACCGCCTCCGATGAAGCCCTCGACTAATGAATGGGTCGGATAAAAGCCAATGTCCCACATCATATGACGAATATCAGTGAGTCCCATCCCTTCCCTTCTCCGGGGCATAATTCATTCTATTTTGATTACCATATCGACCAGATACCGACAAACGAATAGTATTTCCCGTTAGGAGGAGTAAAGGCGGGGGTGGAGGGAGGCACTCTGCTGTGAGTTATTTATAGGGACAGGTCGAGTGATTGCTCATTGCAGTATAGCAGGCAGTATCGAGATGGATCAGTTGAAGCGGATAGGGATTTGTATCACATAGTATTAACATGGAGAAGGTAGAAGTGGATATTTTCTATACACTAATACCGCGGGCTTGGATGCTCCTAGGCGGGGTGGTGTAACCGGATAATATTCAATTGGCTATACCTCCGATGCTCCGGGGTGGGAGGGCCCCTACTATTCTAAGGCTGCTATTGGTGCGTTTTCTTTTTATGCGAGAGGGTCAACTCGATATCGAACTCCGATTGCAACGAAGTCATCCAGTGGAACCGGAACATTAATAGGCTCTGTGACGATACTCCCCCACCCCACCCGCAGCAAAAGCAAGTCCAGGAGCAGGAACATACCTTCCAGGAGCCCTCGTATGGTTCCATATTATGCACGAGTTACAGAGTACGTTCCTATCAAGGGTAAAGATGCTTCAGATCGAGATTGAGGAGCAGATTCTCCAAGCACATAGGTAGCATTTGGCCTAATGGCACCCCGGCACATTTCGGGAGTCTACAGCATCTCCCCTAGGTCGAGATTCATAACCCACAAAGGTTATCCCGTAATCTGAACGCAGCTTACGGCTACGGTAGCATAATCAGTGACAGAGCAAGCAACAGAGCCAATTGCTGAACCCATTGACCCATAGCAACCCTCAACTCGACGTTTGTGTTGACTTAAATCCCCATTCTACTTACGCGGTTCTGGATAGAATGATATAAGAACAGTAAAGGATGGGCGGTAAGACCCAGCAGTATAGTGGACATAGAAAGGCGAGAGAGCAGTAGATCAGTAAGGTGGGGAACAGGCATTTCTCGCACACGGGAAAAGCAGGGAGAGTATCAATAAGTAGAGCACACAGTGAGAGGAGACACCTCTCGGGAGCAGAACCCACAAGCTACCCTCTGAGCATGCATAGGTTCTGCAAAACAAAATAGCCAATCAGCGCGTTCTCTTTAGTAGCTCACAGGAGCAAGCACCTTTCAAGTGCGGGCTAGTTTTATACAAGATCAGTGCGCTGGGGCATATTATTGATCGATACATCATTATAGCCTACTCCCCAATCACATATAAGTACGATGCTTCAGCCCCATACGAACGAGTAATACTAGTAGGGGCCGTCGACCAGCCGGAAGCACTGCTGATGCTTTACAATCGACTCACCAGCCGGTCACAGGCCATCCTGTCTAAACCCATTCGTTGCCATTCGTCAGTGGTCGCTCCTATAGCCCAAAGTAGGCTGGATACGGAGTGCTTTCTCTATTTATGATGCACCCGTATCACCTCGTCAGTACCACATCAGGTGTAGATTAAGATACAGATACAGATGCAATTGATCGAGATCGAGTTGACCTAGAAGCATACCCAACATAGGCAGGCAGCTGTTTCGACTTTTTGCACATTCATCCCCGGGCGAGATAAAGTCGAAAACAAACGTTTATCTCCTTACCAGTAGCAGCCGTTGAAGAACCAGTTCGAGTTAGATCACTAGCACCACCACTTACAGGTGCGCATCCAGTAGCTACATCTCTAGTCCCAGATTGAGTTCCTAAATAGCATTTGACTAAGGGGAAGCACCAGTCAAACCATAGGCATGGCCAGTATCAGAGCCATCTTGCCCAGCATCTTAGCCCGATCGAGAGCCAGTTGTTGAAAAGTCCCTAGTAGCAGCAGGCGGTGAGGCAGCAGGAGGAAAGGCAGGGTGCTTCGAGGGCATCCCTTATAGTGAACAGCGAATAGGCGTGGTTTCATCGGTCGTAAAGGGAAGGGTTCATCCGGAATGGAAAGGGGGCATGGTTCTTGGTCATTGATGGGAAGGAGCGGCATTATAAGCATAGGTGAGTGATCCAGATCGAGATGGATTGGTTCCTGGATTTTCTCAGTAGCATGATGAGCAGTATAGCATATGATTGAAGCAATCGCAATCGGTGAGTAAGCGGGTGAACACCAGCATTCGCATTACTAGTAGTAGTAGTAGTGGATTTGGTTGGACCGGATGGATGGACACATCGACATGGGTTGATGGCATCAACATACATGTGGCATGTTGGAATTTTATTGATGGCTCAGGAAAGATCAGTATTGCATTACTAGAGCGTGATCGAGTATAGGTGGGTTCAGTTGCTTCATTTGCTCCGAGATTGCTTCATCTTGTTCCAGCAGCATTTGGATCTGCTCGGTTGAGCTATAGGAATACGTGAATTGCTCGGTGAATAGCCCCTCCTGTAAGCAGTTGATCCAGTTCCTATCGATCCAGCAAAAGTAGTTCGCCTTAGAATAGTAGGGCAGTGCTAGTTGATTCATATCCAGTTTATGGCGCTAGTGATCCATTTGTTTCGCCCGTTGATTAAGAACCACCAAGAGCGAAGGCTACTAGACTAGGCATAGGAATAGTAGGAGGCTGGTGCTGATGTATTTAAGTAGATAATGCGCATGCCACATCATCTCATGCATAGCTCACAAATTGAGATTGAGATCCCGCAGTATACTCAGTTGGCCAAGTGAAACCATCAACGGCGGCAGAGCCCGTTCAAAAGTTATATGGTAACCAAGTCGTTTCAGCAGTTTCATCTGTTCATGAAGCACTCGTTTAAGAATCCGTTCAAGATGCCCATATAAATAGAGGGGGCCGATCAAGAGAAAAGACCAAGTGGCCCTGTGGGGATGGGTGGGTGGTATAGTTGCTCTACGTGCAGGTAATAATGTCGAACCTGTCTCGGGTTGGTTCGGGTTCCGGGTAAGTATACAGGTACAGATACAGGTATCCGGCAGTAGCATGAGTTAACTGTTAGTCTACGTCCATGATTCTAGTTTCAATGTCCATGATGAAAGTTATCCTAGCGTATTCTAGCGTATTCTAGCAAGTTATTCGTTCTTCTAGCAGGCTTATTAATTAACGGGCTGATTAATAAGTGTGGGGTTGGGGCTTAATGGCATCAGCTTGCGGCGAATAATAGAATAAAGCGGGGCAATGGCATCAGCTTGCTAGAGTAACAATTCGAGTTGGGGGGTTTACGTTATGAGCGTATGAATGAACGCCATTAATTGGAGATCCAAAGCGAGTTGACTGGGGGGAACTACATCTTGTAGATGTAGAGACAAAGGCATAAGCAATAGAAGGAAGCATTTCCATCAGTTTCAAAGGCTGCCGGTGCAGGCATGAACAAAGGCATAGAAACCGGTTCCAAGGGCAAGAGCACTATCAGCAGTAAGTAATGGAAGCATCTGAGTCAGCGCCAGTCAAGCCTTAAATTCCTTCGCTTTTCCACCGGTGATTACGGGGTGTTGCGTTTATCTCCTCCCGGGTTTACCTCCTCCCGGAACCTTTGTCCCCCCACCCAACCCCACAGGGTCCTCCCGCCCACCCCAACTTAATTGGTGGGGGGCCATATTACCACGTTGGGGCAGCAGGGTGGGTGGTGATATTGGGGCCTTAACGGAGAAGTAGATAGAGCAGCGAAAACTCGACTTAAAGTCCCAATACCGGGAGAGGAGAGTGCCGTTACTAGCGAACTAGGAGACAGATGGGCAGATACGACTTATTGAATTCCTCCCGCTTTTGGTTCGGCTGCGACCGAGTCCCCCTATGGATGGTCTATCTACTTATTATGATCCGGAGGTCGACCTTACAGGTGGGAATGATGCAGCCAAGACCCCGGCTATCCGAGTAGACTTTGGAAGGAAGGACAGATCAGAGGGTAGCTAACTCCTTTCTCCGGTACCGGTTAAAGCTTTCGTTACTTCGAATGTTCGTTCTAGCGATGCTTGTAAAGCCTCCCCTTCGTAGGCCTTCCTCCGGAAATACAGACAGAAAGAATGAATGTTTGCCTAGGTCGAGTCCCCATCCAGATGTATTGATTGGTTCGGAATAAGGGTGTAGAGGAGAGGTAACTCTATTTACTTCATACCATCCAGCCTCCGGGCAGGGGCAGCCCCCTTAGCTCGACGTCGAATGAATAGTGAGTTGGGGCGGGAATAAGATTGTTTGCCAAGGCATGTTAACGGCAGGCACGCACTGTCTCTCTTTCAGTTGGGAGGAATTAGGCAAATTGAGTTGATGCTGCAAAACAAACAGCTTTTGCCCATTAGAATAGTAGGGGCGAAAGCCGGATCGAACTGACCAATAACTCTACTTCCATCAGCATCTCCAATGATCGTTACCGGTAAGACTTAGGAGAGAATGGTATGCTGCCAGCCCGAGTTCCCATTGGGGTCGCCCTGCCCCCGGGGGGGCTGAAGGATCGTGATATCGAGGAAGGAAGTAAGAAAGAAAGATGGCTGGAGATAACATGCATTCGAGCCCCACCGCTAAAGGGACTCGTCTTCAGAGTTGGGGTTTGCCGGGTCCATGATGGCTGCAGTTGGTTCTGAAGGAAGGAACTTGTTGGGGATGGGCGGAAGATTCCAACCATAAACACCGGGAGAGGGTGGGCGTACCGCCCATAACATAACATAAAGCAAAGGGGGGCACGGAGGCTTCGAAGAATCGATATTGAGAGGTGCACCACAAAAGCTAGTAAGACCGATCACGATCAACTGAAGCTAACTCGAAGAGAATCCTTTCTTTTCAAATCCTCAGCCTTCCGCATCTTCCTTTCTTTATCGATATTGAGTCAAGGGGTTCAGGGGCAAACGTAGCAGTGCCTGCCCTACGGGCCTACCTACTATAATTGATCAGAGCGGAAATCAAGAAAGAAAGCTGTCTGCTATAGCTGCTTTTGCCGGCCGGTAGAGCTTTGGAATGATGTTTCTCTTAAAGCTATCAATGTCCGATCCGAAAGCGAGAAATCGTGACCGAGAACGAGAAGCGAAATCCTGCTAATGATGATCATGGCTCCAATCAAACCTTTACGAAATAACCTCAGGCCGCCCGATGATAGGGATAGGCAATTAATCCAGCTGTGAGCGGTCTTGACCCTGATCGCCGGATACGACTTCTTTTCTCCCTACTCAAAGTCCCTCTCCCGGTACGGGGCATGTAGTGAGAGCCAATGCAGCTTTGCCCGATCAAGCTTTCATCAATCCCGCCCCCCCATATTCTAGCGTATTCTAGCAAGCGCCCCGTAGGGCAGTTCCCACCCAACCCTGGGTGGGGGGTATAGTTATGAGCTGATTAATCGACGAGGTAGATAACTATGATAGCCTACCCGAGAGATCCTAAGCGGTTGGCGTTCAATTGATGTTAGTTACGGAACCCTTATTTCGAATTGCTTAGCAGTGGCTACCATTAGTTAAATAGCCCCTACTAGTCGGCAAGGGCGGGGGGTGCCATGAACAGCGAATTGAGCCAAATGATCTCAAAACAACCGATATTCCCCTACCGTTCTGTCATAATATTATGGAGGCGAATAGAACTTATACAGCTGGATGTGAGACTCGACTCTATACTACACATGCCTACCCCCCTATAGGAGACGGATAAAGAGAGTTTTTAGCCCCTACTATTCTAAGGCGAGATCGATCTCTTATGAGGGAACAGCGGCCCCCTATCAATTCTATGGGCTTTAGGAACAGCGGCCCCCTATCAATTCTATGGGCTTTAGGAACAGCGGCCCCCTATCAATTCTATGGGCTTTAGGAACAGCGGCCCCCTATCAATTCTATGGATGAGGGAACAGTTTCTAGTTAATTAATCAGCTTGCTAGCCCTCCAATTAATGTACGCCTGCTAGAGTAACAATTCTAGTTGGTTAGATTAATTGACAGAACTAGGCAACAGCGGCACAACAGCGGCACAACAGCGGCCCCCTACAATTCTATGGGCGGCAAAACAGTTTATAGTCGGGTTAGATTAATTTACCCCTACAATTCTATGGGAGCGGCAAAACAGCGGCAGAGATCCGAGTATAGATCGCATAGTTTTAGGATCTCGAGATCGATCGCCTTAGATTAGAATAGTAGGGCGGATCGCAGCTATTATTCCCCCCCCACCCCTAGGGGCCCTAGCCCTAACCTGCCTTTCCTACCCCCACCCTAACAACCATCCAAACCTCCCACCCTAACAACCATCCAAACCTACCTATCCTACCCCACCCCCATCCTAACCTATCCTACCCTAGCCTATCCTACCCTAGCCTAACCATCCTTTCCGTATCCCAAGCCCCCCCCTTCATTGTAGATTATAGTGTTGGCATGTTACGTATATAATCTGGCCCCTTAGAATAGAATAGTAGGGGCCCTACCGAACCTTCCCGGCCGGGGCTACCCCTACTATTTTCTCCCCCTACCCCTACCCCTCCCCCTACCCCTACTATTTTCGGTACAGTTGTAGGTAGTTAGTGATAGCCGCTTATTTGATTGCATGGTGGATGCCTCGCGACAGTACTTTGTCATCCTTATACAGCTGGACTGATGAACCTAGTGGTTTTGGAATCAGATAGAACCTTTTTTCCTTAAATGCCTCAGTCATACATTGAATATAGCCGTCCCGACGTGAACTTTTGGAGAAATGCCGCCACTCTACCACTTGACCCAGCTTTTTCTCACGCTTCTCGTCTTTCCCTTGCTCCAGCTCCACCTCACTCAGCCTCATTCTTTTCCTCTCGTCAGTAAGTCGACATTGCGCATAGCTACTGCTATCAGCAACGGATAACGCTCTTACACATCTTGGGAGGACCCGGATCTCAGCAGACATAGGTTAATTACTCCCCATCCGACTGTAAGGCACAGCTTATGCTGCTATGATACTTGAATAACCACATCGCTCAGCTGACTACCTGATGAGTATGGAAAGGGAAACGTCCCGCATATCGAACTCTATCGTCCCTATCAGAGCACACCGGGCTAGACTACTCCTATAGGAGTACAGGGAGGTACATAGCTTCATTCTTTCTATTCGTAAACACACCTAGCCAAAGCATGTAGCACACCTAGGCCGAATGCATGCCACCTAATACCTACCACAGCAGAGGGAAAAGGTCGAGTACCTAAACACAATAGGGTACCTGATGCCCCCCCTGCAGGGGCAATGCCTATAAATAGTAGGGCAATCTGCTCGAACTGAAGCTGCTGGGTCAACAAATGCAACTGCGAGTGAAACTGTGGATCCACTGGATCAAGGTAAACTGGTGTTATTGGTGGTACTACTATTCGTCACTAGTGCTGCTTAGCAAATGAGATCCATTGATTCTTCAACGGATGCCGAAGGTGGGCTTTAGCCCACCTTAGGGCCCACCTTAGCAGATGTTTTCATTATTACTACCTTTAGAAGCTTCCGGAGGGTATGGAACTAATGAAGGTGCCTATGCCTTTGCTATTACTGGTGGTTCTAGATCAATGAGATAATAAATTCCTGCTACCCTTGCTTCTGCTGCTTCAACTCGGTCAATAAATAGAATATGCAACTGTTGCTCCTGCTACCTTAGCCACCGGGCCTCTGCTTCTGTCACTGGCTCTGTTCTACTGGGCTTGTCCCCACCTATGCGCTTGTGTTTGCTACCCATGCTCATGCTCCCGCCTTCTCTATTGGGCGAAGTGAAGGGCAACCAAAATTATGCCGGAACACTGCCCCTACTATTCTATGGGCATCTGGAACATGAATAAGCTCTGTGACTGGAGGTTATGAAACTAGCTATGACTCTCCTCAAACGGACTTAGACGCGGTGCTGCTGGGTAAGCTGGTTCCACTCAATATGGTACTGTTTCTTCTCCTGCTGTCTTCGCTGCGGGTTATTACACTACTCTATATGCAATGAGCTCTGTCTCTATAGGTTGTGGATATGGATTCACCTATCAGACTAGAGATGAGCCAACTCAAACTTGGTGAACTGGATCTGGATCTGCTACGATGTTTGTCCCTGCTCTCGCTTCTGCCTTTTCATCACCGAGAGGATCCGGAAATGGAACCGGAAGGGAATCATTCTACTGACGCCCTACAATTCTATGGGGAAACCTATGCCCATGTTTATGGCGATACCACCCATGCTTCTGGCGTGCTCTGCCTCTTATCATGATGGTAAGACTCGGTCATCGACGAGAGAAACTGGTGCTGCTGGATCTCCGGCTGGAAGCTATACAACTGCCGGATCTGCTACTGGCTATCCTAGCGGGGACGCTGGAGCTAGCTCAGATGCTGGCTCAATCTTTGGTTCTTGATCGACAACATGACTTGCATAATCAATAGGATCAACTGCGTCACCTTTCTCCCCCTGCTACAAATGCTGCCAAAATCTGGATTGACTCTTCTCGCTGGGGCAGCTGTCCCATTGTTGACTTATTAACTCGAGGAGAGGGGCGGAGTTCAGAGCTTGAGTGAGCCCGAATCAAAGATCTATCGAGAAGATGTCAACTCCCAGGGCAGGCGGTGAAACCCTTAAGATAGTAGGGCAATGCTGGCTCGAACCAATCCTCAATCTTCCTACCTACCTACGCAGATCCCATGTCTAATTATCCCAGAGAAGGGCGACCTACCTGCTACCGATACGACCGGTGGAGTGGTAAGACGTGTATAAGCACTCGAGTGAGTGATTTCTCTTGCAAATCCTAGGTTTTGCACATAGACGAAACGCGAAACATCAACAATCCCGACCCATCATACTAGTCGGGTTGGCTAACTTTTGCAGTGCGTCGCCATAGAATTGTAGGGGCTCATGGCCTCATACTAGTCAAATCTAAATCCTCACTTTTGCACCTATGCGAGCCCTCAAATTATATGGGCCCACACTCGGACTGAGGTTTGCTTACTTCAATGGGGTTGCGTCCGGATTACTATTCATTCACCATAGGAACTACCTTAGAATGGTGGGGGTTACTCTAGCAGGCCCCATAAAATTGTAGGGGCCTTAAAACACTCTAAAAGGGGGGTGGGCCCCTACTATTCTATGGCAGGAGGCCCGTAGGGGTTGCACACCCGCATAGTTGTTTGTGTGGACTCGACAGTTGAATGATAGGGATAATCGGTTCCTTCCGCTGGAGTTGGTGAGGGAGACGAGAAGGTTCGTCGTTAACTCCTCGAGCGATAATCCTACTATGATGTGGAGCGGATCGAATCCCCTGCATGCCCCCTACCATTCTATAGGCTAGCAAGCTGATGGCATTGAGTGGGTGGGAGGCCCCTACTATTCTAAGGGGCGGAGCCTGCAGTAAGTCAAGATCCTGTTTCATCAATTCTGCTTTGTCAGTTCGATTGATCGGATGCTGGGGGGGAGGCAGAGGGTTCTCGCTTGCTTTCGGTGTACGGGCCCGGTTGCCCTTGCCGGTATTCGTTCTTTCATCCCTCTCCCCGTATCCCATTTCCAGGTTTTGAAATATATGGTTCGGCAGGACCAGGGCTGGGTGGCACAACTCATAGCACTCTATTCGGCATACAGTTCCGCCTCTCCTCTATCAGGTAGGAGGGTCAACTTCGCTTTCCACTCGACAGATAGCTTTCTCATCCTAATTTCCCACCAACGGCTATCTTCCCGGTCCCCACCCAACAATAATATGAAGGAAGGGGCTCGAATTCCCCGGCAAATAGAATAAGTCCCTCTGCCATACTATGCCACCCACCCCGCATGGGGGCCCACTTCTCATCTATCTCCTCCGGCATTTAGGCCCACCCCAATTAATTAGCCTGCTAGAGGTTGCACTCGATTCTATACGTAACATGCCCCCAGTCGACGATTCTAGCAACTATCGAGTGCAAGCTTATTAATGAACTGCAGTCAAGACTCGACTCGATTCTAGCTTCGAGATAGCAGGTTCTCCTAGCCCCCTACTATTTGAAGCTAGCAGGCGTCATTAATCCGAGCTGCTCGCCCTACACTTATATGGTGGGGTGGGGTAGGATAGGCTGGGGTGGGGTAGGAGGCGGTAGTGGTAGGGGGCGGGTGGGGTAGGAGGCGGTAGTGGTAGGCTAGGTTAGGGCATCGGGATGGGTTATTAGGGGGGAGAGCTATAGAATAATATTCTAACCCGTCCCCTAACTATTCATATTACGTCGTATGAAATGAAAGCTGGAACAAGATAATTCTTATTTGCCTATCCGGCTGAAACAAGAAACAGGGAGATGGATGGAGAGAAAAGGAATACAATGCCTACTATTCTAAGGGCGTTAGTAGATTAGTTGGTTGCCGAATGGAAGTATGGGTTCGAATCCCATGGTTTCTTAGTCATAGAGCGCCCTTTTTTCTATAGTTGACTCCTAATGGAAACGCCCGTTCTATGATCGTCTCTCTAAGTAGCACCCATCAACCATGGATAGTTTTGTCTGATGGACTGGTTATCGTTTATCACTTAGAGCAAGTCTGGCTAGACTCAGGTATACCTAACGGGCCCCCTACTATTCTAAAGGGCGGTAGAAGGAACCACTGCCGGGGGCACAATATATATATATATATTTAGGAAGGCCTACTTTCTCTAGGGAATTGACCCCTTTCTTCAGTCAGGGGGTACCGGCTAGACCCCAGGGCACCCTGAGGTAGTTAGTGGACATAGACCCTTTAGAATAGTAGGGGGCGCGTGGGGCCCCAGGCGGGTAAAACTCTTGTAACAACGGTTAGGTGCCCCGCACTAAATAGTGATCGAGTAGAGTGAGCCTCTGCTCACGGAAGTTAAGCGGTTAGCAGTGATGGGAGTGGAATAGTTGAATATGGAAAGTGGATAATAAGTTGAGTTCAGTGGGATGGAGGAGAAATGGATAGAATAATTGGAGTTTAGTTAGAACAAAGATTATCTGTTTGGTGGGATAGATAGTAAAGTGGTGGGTAGAGTAGTGGTAGATAAACACTAACAGTGGTTGGTAGAATGACAGGATCGGTCAATCTCTGCCCACTAACTAGAAAGTTATCCCCCCACTACCTTATACTATCCATGTTCCCACTACCCACTAGCCAGAGCCCAGGAGGAATTAAAACATTACCTCGGCATTCAATACCACCCTGTTCATCGGGATGGCCCTACTATTATCAAGGGCGCCCCGGAGTAACAGAATAATTCCTTCTCATGCCTCCGATCAAACACTGCCCATAGAATTTTAGGGCACTGCTAGTTACTTTCAATCCGAAGCATTGTCTCCTGTACCTACCTCTCAACAGCCTCGAAAACTAGTAGCCTTCTCTCCTCCGATCCTTAGGAGAGAGTTGGCGCATATACTAGCTCACATTGGGTAATGTCTCCCATTGAGTGCATTACTCCTAAACTTCAGGGAATGCCAGATACTGCTATCACTTTAGTACCCGGTGAATGAAGGTTGGGCAGCTCTTTGGGCAGATACCACGCGAGCATTCATAAACGGCCTCCGTTCCCGGCCCACGCCTCGATGCCGCCGTAGCGGGGACGCCCTTCATTCAACCCCGGAGTGCCTATGGTTCTCATTCTCAATCCTGCTTTGGGTTTAATCTGAGGGGGGGCGGTCCTGCGCCCATTAGAATAGTAGGGCCCTTATAATAGTAGGGGCCCACCGAACCGGCATCTATAGCCTCCCACCCCCAGCCGCCTCCTCCCACCCACCCCTGGGCGAGATACCCGACTAGAATTCGTCAATGAATCCGTTCATTAATGCGTTCATCGAATCCGCAACTATAGTAGTAGAAAATAGTTCTAGAATAAAGCAATTCTAGTTAGGAACCTTATGATTCCCACCCACCCGCCGGGAGGGCGTTCCGGGGGGGTTATCCTATATCCTCCCACCCGCCCCCGGGTTGGGTGGGAATCCCTACTATAGCCACCCACCCCTGCTTATTCTAGCAAGCTGATGCCATTAGGGGGGCCACCCCTTCAGATAGGTAGATAGGGCTGAAGCACCCGCTGCATCCTGAATATTGGCTAAACCCTATCTCCTCCCACCCACCCGTATAGATCCTGGGCTATAAGTAAGAGCAGGGGTAGGCGTTAGAAGGAATGGTAGCAGCAAGGAATGGTAGCAGCAAAAACTTATTTCACTCCCCATCGGGAAGACTAAGGGGGCGCTTCTGCTGGTTGTTGTGTTTCTATCAGCTGTTCCGCTGTTAGTGTCAGTATGTATTAGTGGTGTGTTTGTATGAGTAGTGTTATGGGTTGTTGGTAGAGTAGGGTATGAAGTAGGAGCGAAGCAGGTTGTTCTGGCGGGGGTAGAAGGCTTGGCTGTTCCTATGATTGCCTCCGGATGTCGTATCCTGCCTATTGCTCCCTCCTATCCTATATCGGTTCTGTCCAGAATTGCCTACAATAATAGAAGATAGGGCAAATCATCGGCTTCTGGCATATTACGTATTAAAGTTGGTCAATAACTATTCCCTCCCACCCGGAGCAAAACCCCTCGTTCCCACCTCGACTGAGTCTCCCACCCTCTATCTATGGTAGCGGTAGGTTCAGTCCTCGACCGAGGGCCTACCCTTTCTCGGCTCTAGTATTTAATCCCGGGGGAGGGGGGGACTATAGGGCATCCCACCTACCTATAAACCTACCTATAACCTATAGTGGAAAGAACGCCAAAAGAAGAGAAGCTGCATCGGCTTCTTATCGACTTCATTCCTCCGATGCAGAGGAACTCTAGATAGCGAGCCTAGAATTGAGTTCCGGGTGGGTGCCCTACTATCTATATCTCCGGAACCGCTTACAAATAGTAGGGGCAACTATAGTTAGTTAGTTCCCACCCAACCCGGGAATAGTAGTTCCCCGGGTGGGACCTACCTATAGGGCTATGGGTGGGAAGCAATAGTTCTCGATTTTAGCACCTCTCGATAGCGCTTCGAGATAGCGGACTAGAATTGCAAGCTGAGGCCCGCCCTTCAAATAGTAGGCTCGCATTTATCGTTCTATCAAAAATACCGATTCGATTGACGTGGGAGGAGGAAGGGAACAGATTCTATACGTAACATGCCCCAAGATAGGTCCCACCCACCCTGCCATGTTGAAGCCTGCTAGAGGTTGCGGGTGGGAGTTCTAGTTCCGCCACCCACCCCCCTACCATTCTATAGGCTTATACTGGGTGGGAATCATAGGGTTCCCGGGGAGATCTTCACATTTGCCGGCAAGAAACCGAGAGGCTTCTCCGTTCCTCTCTTCTCTAGAACCACCAGACAGGAATGTAGGCAGTTTCTACAACTAAGCCTTCTATCTCATTTTTCAACCGACCATCGGCTAGGATAATAGGCGGAGGTGCGAAAGCACCCACCCACTAATAAAGAGTGTGTGGCAGGTGTTAAGAGCACTTTGTTCACGCTTATACGAGCTAACGTCGGTCGTGTGTGGGAATAGAATATAAGCCCTCCCGGGGGGGGCCCCCCCAATAATAATTGTAGATTCATTGTGGGGGGCTAAAGTTCGCCGCACGTGGTCTGCCGTGAAGAACTCCATCATCGTCGACATACCGCAGCAGGGTGGGTGTCTACACCGATAGGGATATAAGCGCTACTTAAGGATAGCGTCGAACCGGTGGAACGACTGTCCAAAACGTACCTGCTAGCCTTGTCAGCTTCGTCAGTGCCCTCCTCACTTTCGCGCTGCATACTCTATTCCCGATAGAATGGTTACTACTATTGAGGAAAGGGCAGCTGGGCTGACTCTACCCCATCCAAACAAGTGTAATGGGGCAACCTATTCGATAGCGAACCAGAGTAGATCCCAGTATGATTCTCCCTCAGTTCTTCTCGTGCTACACCCGCTACTCCCTACTATTATAAGGGCCCTACCCAGAGATGTGTACCCATAGATGTGTGTGTGCTCCCCGCTACTCATTTCCCCTACCTATCAATAACTATCCTCACCACTACCCATAGAATAGTAGGGCAGGCCCCTACTTCATACTATCCTGCCCCTACTAATTATCTGGCCGAACTATAGAAGGTTGGGGCTCCCCCTACTATTCGCCAGGGTCGTAACCTGAACGATATTAAGGTGAGGGTAGGTGGGCAAGGAAGAACTGGTAATGCATTGAATCCGAGCTAGTCTTCGACCCAACTAAATTGGGGTGGGGGGGCCCCCAAGCCCCCCATATATTGAGTTGAGTTTAGATCGAACCATCTCTCCGCTATGGCATCAACCTGCTAGAATCGAGTGATCCCCTTCCGCAAAATCTCGGGAGGGGCCCCCTACTATTCTATGGCGCTCCATCGACGAGAAACGCTGAATCAATGCATCGACTGCTGGAGCGGAAGCAACTGCTACTGCTCCTGGATCATCTGCTCAATATGGACCTATCCCCAGTAGCCGAGTGACTGAAGCCCCTGGGACTGGTAGCTTACCCCTGGTTCCCGATCTTGGAAGGAATCACGAAGGCGTTTACCCCTACCGGGAGCAGCTATAGGTGCATCGTATCGCAATAGCATGTGCATATTCACCCCATACCCCTTCTCGGCAACTGGGTCAACGACTAGATATGGTACCGGTGCCGATTGATCATCGCCCTGGACCAACCGTATCAGCTGCATAAGTGATGCCTCTGCCACCTGCTCCGGAACGACTGAACCCCCGGGTCCGGGGGCACTGCGCGGGACATGGATGGAAAAGAGGGTACATCTATCTGCTCCTACCCGTTCCTGTCCCTAACAAACAGCCAGTCCATCGAGTTATTTCATTTCATTCCTCCCCCGGCACTGAAACTAAAATGCCTATATAGGCGGCTGCTTTCGGTCGACATCGGCTCCATTGGCCTGCGGGTTCTATCTTCATTGACTTTTCTCCCTCTCGCCTTGACCTCGGATCCTAATCGATACCCCTATCACCTCATTTTAGCAATTCAAATAGCCGCCCGATGAACCGCCGCCATTATCTTCCTCCCACCCTACACTATTGCTTCCCCTGGCCCCCCCACCCCCCATTAGAATTGGGCGATTAGTGGTAGGGGCCACCCTGCTGCCCTAATGGCAGTGTGCATTCATAGGAAGACCCTTTTGTCTTCAACATTTAGGCTTAATTAATCAGCCCCCCTACAACTCTATGGGGCATCCCTGCATGCATGCAGGGGTGGGGCCCGGGTGGGAGGAGACGGGGGTGGGTGGCCCTTCAAATAGTAGGGGGTTCCGTAGGGCATCAGTTGTATCACGTATATAGTAGTGATGCTGAGATATAGAGCCGGATAAAGAGACGGCCCTACTATTTGTTCTACTGATGCTTATGGTGGTGGATATGCAACCCTTGCTTCTTTGACTGGATCAAGGTAAACTAGGTCAACTAGTGCCCTACTATTCTAAGGGGCCACTGCCCCTACGGGGATCTGCTGAGTATACTGAACTGGTTCGTTCTTAAGCTACTGGATATGGATATCACTATGGATATGGGTATGGATCTCGATCTGGTTAAGATGCTTAAACGTGTGCTTAAACTCCATCAACAGCCCCCCGCATCTCCTCCTTCTTCTAGCTCGATTCTAGAACTATTTGAGCGTTATTCCCCCCCCCCTACCCCCCCCAAGCTATAGTTCTATGGCTCTATGGGCGATTCTAGCAACGGCACGAGTGCGGGTTTATTAATGCCTACTATTTTATGGGCAGTCAAGCCCTCAAATTATATGGTAGATTAATGCGCCCCAGCCGCCTCCTCCCACCCACCACCCGGCGGGGGCCCGGGGGCCCGCCCTTATGAATTAAAGCTGCCCCTCAAATTCTATGGGCGGCGGCTGCTAATAATAAAGCGGCGGGGCGGGCGTCTCAGAACGAGCTTTCTCTGGGCCCCCCACTCCAGAAGTCCCGGTTTCTTTTCTCGAACGGCCTTCCTACTCTCCCCATTTCGTGCCCACTAGAAAAGGTAAGCATTTCGAATGCATGTCGATCCCCTATTTACTAATCAGTTGGCTTACTCTAGCAGGCTGATTAATTGGGGCTGGGTGGGATAAACTGGAGAGTGTCCAGACTCACACCTACTTTCCCCATTTATTAGAAATGCATGACATGAAACTGGAGCGGGTCGCCGCCTTAAAATAAGAAGAAATAGGTGGTTCTCCCTATAGAATGGTAGGGGGGTGGCCCCCCGGTTGCCGGTTGCTAATATGGTTTAGTTTTCTATGGTGGAGGTATCAAAGTTGCTTTACCTGGTCTAATTACGGGTGGGCACAGATGCACTATCAATTCAGAAGCGGAGTCCGGGCGTAACCATAGGAGAAGCTGGAACGTTAATCCATAAAATGTGCGTGCTCTCACAAAAACTGGCTGCTTTTCAGATAGTTCTCCGAATCTTGGGAACGAACTAACGGGAATGGGATGGATAAATAATGAGTTGCATGGGCATAAAAAAGTGGATCTATCAATATCTAGTGCCGGTGACTCCATATGCTGTCTGGCCCTGTACCTACTGTGGATTGGCCTCGCATAGCTACTACATCAGATCCAGAGTGCAGTGCCCCGCCATCCCGGTTGATCCAGATTCTGAACTTCAAAATAGTTGTTCACAAATAGCAGCTAGCCCGCCCGCTTGAAGGCCTATCTATTGAATCGAGATTCGCCCCGTAGGGCTTAGCGCCAACCAATATTTCTCTAAGCAAAAGGTTGATCTATAGATAGGCGGGCGCTTTCCCCTCAAATTCTATGGGGTGCTACATTTATTTGAGCGGGCGGTTCTTAGCTCCCCAAAATAGTCCCAGCCCGATCTCCTGCCTGTATAAATGAGGCATGCTTTAGTGTTGCATGGCCCAGTATCTGATATGTTAAAACTACCTCCATCCAGCTTTCCGTTAGTTCCAAAGCATAGAACTATCGGTCCCCTACAATTCTATGGGAGGCGAGACGCTCCCTACTATTCTATGGGGCCAGCCGTTTATCCGTGTTTCCCGCGGCCATAGATAGCTATCCCTATGGCAGATTCCATTGTTCCAATGATGTGCGGATTCCATCTCTAATGACCGGGGGAGGGAGGTTTAGTCCGTAACCTGAACGATATTAAGGTTACGGGTCTAACTAAGGTCCCCGGAACTAGAACTCCCACCCTGCTGCCCCAATTAGAGTTGTTTCCCCAATGCCGTTGGTCCTGCAGGGTGGGTTTGGGCGGTTTCTAAAATGCGCTCGGGGCACTCGACTCCAAAAACTACTTCGCTGAGAGAACTGGTTGACTCAAATATCCTTAAATAAGAATAAATAGGGGGGGCCGTTGCTTTCATTTCCCCCCTCACCCCCTGGCGATTTGCTAGTAGCTGAAACGCACCCCTACGCAGCGGTGAGAGAAATCGGGAAGGGATTGATCTCGACCTGCACCCCCTACTATGGTTCTATTTTCAGAAACCTAACAAATGCGGCGGCTTATATTCAGTGCCGGGCCATCGATCGATCAATGTTCCAGATCTGAGGTATCGGGGCTGGAATGAAGCCTTGCTGAGAAGAATATAGTGCGAGGGAATAATATGGAATGTTTATTACGTAGGCGCTGCTGCATTCGGGAATAAAGGGGGGTGTTGATCGTTATTCAGTAATGTGGCCATTTTAGAAGCTATTAATAGGGCGGGCGTTTGATAGGTATGATCTTTAGGGGCAGAGTTCTTACTTGTCTCATCCTAAGCCCTCCATTCACTAAGAGGCTGGGGGGAGAGGCACCCAGAGGGGGATAGGGGGGTCTGGTACATGGCCTGGAGTGTTGAGCAGTCAGCAGCATCTAAATCAGACTTGCCCACGTGGAAGTGGATTTGCTCAAGCAAGCGAATTGATAGGTTAGGGACCATCCCCATTCCAGGCATTCATCTGGACACCTCCCCTTAGAATAGTAGGGCATCGTTCAACTTCAACTATAAAGGAAGGGCCTCCCACCCCCGTATCTAATGATTGATTACCGGAAGACATGTCAATAATGCAGCTCCCTTTCTCCCTCTCCATCCATAGCTCCGAGCTTACTAGCTCTTGCGTAGCTAGCCACCACGGTTAAGTTATTCGGGGCCAGCCAAATATTCGACGACATATTGAATGGGATATTGAGCTAATAGCTCTATATAGCCCGTATCAGTTCCTAGTCGAATCCCTTGGCATAGTTACCTTCTAGTGATCTATAGACAAATTCACAATCATGGATCACTTGGAGAATCCACCAATTGGCTTGAGATACGTCAAAAACTAGTCGGACGTACCCGACCTCTCCACCACAATAAATGAGGCATAATCACATTGATCACGATTCAGCCATCCCTTTTGTGCTCCCAATAATAGCCATTGCAGATCAGAAAGATTGTTATTAACTCGCGGATCAGAGAGATAGTACCACTTGAAGGTGTTCGCCTGCCTTTGATGGATCGGCCCTACAATTCTATGGGGGATCGGGAATCGAGTAATCTTTGACCGGAACTTTCTCAATGCTTCAGACACTACTTATACTGTGGACTGGGCCCCGGGGAAAGTGGTTCGTTCCATCACTTGCTAGATTCCGGGGGAAGCGAATAAACACATTCCCTCGATCTATTGACATGATGCTATTATGGTTCTCAACTCCCATATTACGTCTATAATAAGCGGTTGCTTAAAACCATGGGTTGCATATCCTATTAAGGGCTTTGCCCCCAAACACCAACCCTAGATACCGCGTTCATTCCCCGGAACTGTTTCAACCCACCCTTGGCCTGCCATTGTTTTCAACGCCCCAAAGAACTATAGTGTTAGCAGACAGATACTGCTAGTAGACCTGGTAGTGCTGTATGGGGAGACAAACGTGAAGCACCTCTCCCATTCCCTAGACTGCATGGCCCTATTCTGAGCCCTGCCTTACTTCACCCCATCTCAGTTGACTTGACATCGCAGTTCGATGCCGCCTATCAAACCCTCAGTTCGCATTCTATGGCTCCAAAACCTGCCTGAGCAACCCCCACCTCGCCCATCGCAGATATATAATACCCTCTGCCATTAATCTAGCAGGGCCCCCCGTCTCCTCCCACCCACCCCTGCATGCATGCAGGGATGCCCCATAGAGTTGTAGGGGGGCCTTACCCAATCTAACCTTCCATCCATCCAATCTATGTAGGTGCCTCTTATTAGCCAGCCCTAAATCACTCATACGGGCGCGGGTTAAGCTAGTTGCTTCATCCCCTCCTTTTTTCGGAAGCAGGCCGAATAGCTCCGAATAACAGAGACGAAGAACTCTCGATCCGCATGGAGGAGCAAGTCCCGCTGCTAGCGGAATAAACTTTCGAATTGAGAGTGAGCTTTGAGTTGATGTTGATTCCCATCTATTGCATCTATTTATTCATTTCCAATAGCTACCGATTCTAGTTACCCCACCCGCCGCCCATCTTGCTCAAGGCTTGTAGGCCACATCCACAAGAGATGAGACTCGGTTTATTTCTCGGGCGGGAGGGCCCAGTAGGTAAATGTGCCGGGAAGGGTTGGGTTCGGGTACTATCATAAGCTAGAATAAGCCACCGGTTGCTAGTTGAGTTCTAATCTACCTCGCAGATGAATCAGTTCATTAATGCGTTCATTAATGACGCCCCCATAGCCTCCCACCCACAACTTAATTGGAGGGGGGGGGGCCCTCCAGTCAAGTGCTAAAATAGTTCTAGAATCGAGCTAGAATAGGGGGGGCTTCCCACCCACTCCTCGAAAGGGCTCCCCCCAGCGGCACGTGATGTCTTCTCCAGTCAAGACTGTGCCTTAAGGCCCGCAGATAGGAAGGATAGGGCGGGAACGAACAAACGAACAAAAAGCCATCACAATGTGGTCTCGCGAGAGCCCTACGGGAATGCAGCTGGAATTTCGGTTGTTTGCTTTTCATCAATATCCCTTGAGGTTCGATTCCAATGGCAAAGATCCTTCAGACCCCCAGATAGGGAGGCAGTGGCAATCATCCCTCTGTTCGAGCATCCATGGATTCGCTCTAGACACATATTACCAAACAAACCTGCTCACAAATAACTCATCCTTCCTTCCATCCATAAGTCCCCTACTATTCTTAAGGGCAGTTGAGTATTCATTCTTGCTCCTAATAATATTACTAGTATAATACAGAGTCGTCCCGGCACTGAGATTCCAAGATTTACTGCTTGCTTGTTAGGGAGAGGGATGAGTGCACCCATTCCAGTATGCACGCGTGTGAGTGAGCATTTTATTGATTCATTGCCGGCCTGCCTTCTTTGACCAAGTCCTTCTTCTGGAACCGATTCCTTTGATTCGATTGATCCGAGGGACAGATGGACACACCATTAGCTAGCCTCTGGGGTTGGTTGGGTGGGAAGGAATGGGATTGGTGGGAGAAAGGATGGGACAAGGGACTGGGAGAGGTAGGCGAGAACTACCCGGCCTGGAACTACTCTTTATGGGTCGGGTGGTGAGAGATCGATGAGAACGACAGGAAACACTCATTTCACGAAGTTAAATGAGTTCAAACCTGCGTCTTCCGGAAGAGGCTTGATTTATGATTCGACGTCTATACGTAGGGTGTGAACTATTCTTTTCCTCCGACTATAGAATAAGGCCACAACTAGAAATGAAAGGCCAATGAGTGTGCTATATCAATTCTATTTCGATTGATCGAAATCTCGATGTTCGATCAATCGATCGAGAACAATTCATGGATAACGGCCCAATCGAGTGACAAAAAATGCACGGGCTTTGGCAACTTCCCTCTATCATTTTCAAGGTGTATTAGGGGAATGCTTCAAGGTGTATTAGGGGAATGCAAAGTGTATGGGGGCGATTATCTTTGATCGATCACGATCACGATCACGATCACCATAAGTCGTCGTGTTTTCGATTGAGTCATGCATTCAATGTCCCACCTACCCATGTGACGGAATTGCTTCACTAAGCTAACTCACCCACCATCTATTAGATACCCACCTGCCATATATGATAGGAGATGGGAGGTATGTTACGTATAGAATCATAGAATAGAATATTCTATAGTTCCCTCATCTGACGGTGCAAAGGAAGATGAAAGAGAACGCCTGCCACTCATATGAACGCCCTACGGGCAGATGAGTGAAACCCGCTGCCCAACCACGTATAGATAGGGGGCATGTGCAGATTCCGCCCGTAATCTGAACAAAGTGAATATGAGTGGCAGGCTCTCTCGATTCTATACGTAACATGCCCACCCCATAGCCACCCCATAGAATAATCGTAGGGGACCGGGGCGATCGCCCTACAATTCTATGGTAGCGTGATGGCCCTCTCTCTTGATTATTGATTGTAACATTGGGCCGGCCGAAGAAACTAGAAGTACCAGTCAATCCAGGAGATGGGGCAGAGAAGTCAGCAGCAGCTTACTCAGCAGCAGTTGTGGTGGCATCACTAGCACCAGCACCTCGCTCAGCATCCCTTCCCGATGAACTCAGCTTCTCCGGGAGCAAGCAGCACTATTAGCAAAGACAGTAGATGAAGCAGTTGACCGAGTCCAGCAGTAGATCCTGCAGACCCATACGTAGTTCCATACCCAGTTGCAGTTCCAGGTCCAGTTTCAGCAGCCGTTGATTGACCCTTTAGTGTAAACGCGATCCGGATGGAAGGATGCGTTCTCGCTCGACGTTAAGGAGAGGAATTTATTGCTTGCCTGATGCAGGCAAGGGGGAAGAGGGCCAAGAATGAAAGGAAGGAAGGTTAGAGCAGACTAGGTTAGGAAGAGTACTTAGGCTATGGTAGTGGTAGGTAGGTTCATCTAGAGTAGGGTAGGCTCCCCCGCCTACTCCTAAAGTGTGGGAGCCACTCACCCACCACTAGAATTGGGCGGGAATCATAGGGTTCCCGGGAATAGTATAGTTCCGGGAGGATGAAGCCTCCCACCCACCCCCTATCAAGGCTGAACCTGCTCGGGGTTTCAACCAAAAAAGTCTACTTGCTTCAAATCGATCGATCAATCCAGTGCCACAGGATTTATCTCTCTTTTTGGTTGGTAATGCCTCTTGCTCGGATGTTATCGCCTCTGCCCCCATGCCAGCTTGCTCCCCCATCTCTCCCACCCTTGCCTATACCTATGCCTCTACTTCTTCCACTGGTGGATCAATTTGAGGTAGAATTGTGAACTGGCATCGATCTATGTATACGTAACCTCAGGGCCATTGGGCCAGGTGCTCGCTATAGAGGCTACGAACGGTCAAGTCCGGGCTATGGCTTCGTCGGAATGGATTCCGATCGAGGTAGTGTATGGGATGCATCCGGATCCGCGTATGGAACATCTCTGCTGCTAGCTCCGGAGGATCTGAAGCGAATTCTACCCGGTGGAACCGAGCGAGAGGAAGCTGGGACGGGAAGGTGCGCCAGGCGCCTCCTCCGGGCACCTTCTATTCCCACCCAACCCGGCCTTAATGGCATCAGCTTGCTAGAATAAGCTCTTCCACCCACCCAACCCGGCAACTATCTCCTCCTACCTCAGTTCCCACCCTGCATAGGGTAGGGGATTCTATACGTAACATGGGTGGGTGGGAGGCTATAGATTGGGGTGGGCCCCTACCCCCTACTATGAAGTGAAGGCAGGACTTCTACTTTTGCATGCAGAGGCAACCATATGAATGAAGGCAGGAACTATCTATCGCCTAATTGGCGGCGGAGAATTCTAGATAGTTGACGACCGACCTTTTAGGGGGCTGGTTTAGTACGATCTCGCTTCACACCTCGCGGTGCTTACACGGAAACGCCTATCGAAGTGATGTTCTTTCACCAATTTTCCAACGGCCAACTCTATTGAACGGCTGCAGGTTGAAATCTAGATCGAATAATTAGGAATGGGAATGCAGGGATCATGGCTGCAATAATAGCGGTGCGGGAGAAAACTACTCCGCATTAGGTAGGCCAGGGGTAGCGGCGGTACAGTATTAGTTCTTAACCCGGATATGGGGATGGATAGGGAAAGGCCTCAACTCATTCCCCGCCTGTGATTGGTCGCGTGATCGATAAGTGCAGCAGCATAGTTAGTTAGGCCCTCGCTTTCCACCATAATGGGTTAGGCTCTGGATTCCCCTCCCATAGTTGTTCCTGGGGTGGAATTGCTTTCCATGCGTAACAAATGGAATAAGCATGGGAATAAGAAGGGTGGGATTTCGGAGAGGGGTGGAATGGAGTTTGACTGCTAGGGGTGGGTTTCCAGGTGTGAGTAAACTGTATTACGTATATAGACTGTATCGTATCGGTCTGCCAACATGTCTGGCTCTGCCATAGTGCAGCTTGTCCTCTGCCCCCAACTAGTTCCGTAGGGGCAGCTCTGGTAAAGTGGGTAAAGGAGCATCTATATGCTCTACTATCTATGGGCAAGCACCCCCGGCATCTGTGGTTAGGCTGTGTCTGCCAAAGAGAAAAGGCAGTAAGGGGTAACCTGGGAGAGGAGAGTGAACTATAGTTAGTTGCCCGACGACTTTTTGGGGTATTGAACAGGTAATTATTATGATGGACGCAGCCCGACGTTTCATCAGTCTTTCTATTCTTTCCCCTTTGTATGCTTCAGTTCTGCCCGCTGTATCCATTACGCTCCAGTCCTGCTCGGTGTATTCAGTAGCAACAATCCTTTCCCTTTGTATGCTTCAGTTCTGCTTGCTGCATTTTGTACGCCCCCTCAATTTTGGAAGTGGGAACACAACCCTACTATTAAAGAGTAGAGTGTGAAACCCGCCGCCCGCATTGCCCTATTCGAATAGTGGGGGTTGATGCTGTTGCTGTTGGTAGTAATAGAAAGGGGGGGAGAGGCTGCCCTACTAATCTATAGGGGAAGGGCTGGTCTTGTGCGGGCGGCGTCTTATGTATAGGGGAGGCTGCCCGTGGGGAGTTGTGCCTCTGTATCGTCTTGAGTTTGGTCCCCTCGCTTTATGGCCCTACTATCGCGGCCGGCGGGTCCGCTGGCAGGTGGGGTGTATTCTAGTAGGCTATCCCGATGCCCAGGAGAGGAAGCTGTGAAGGGGCTTACTACATACGTGATACAGGGGGTTTACGATCCTGTCCGTCCAGTAACCGCCGATTGTGTTTCCAGTAATAGATTCGCGAATGTTGATAGTGGGGAAAGGCGCAGGAACCCCTTAGAAGAGTAGGGGAAGCCCTCTTCGGGAGGTTACTGCTCGTTTGTTTTTTACATCCATCTCCCTACCATTTTATAGGCCGAGCCCTACCTCCGTTTCTCCGGCCGCAGCGGGATAGATAGGTTCTTGTCCTTATCTTTCCTATCGGGTGGAGTTATAGATAGACCATTATGGGTGGGATTTATGCGGAGAGGGGTGGAATGTTGGGTACGGAAAGAGTAACACCTTGGGTTAGGTAGGGGCCGTAATTGGATTAGTAGCCAACCCCCATTCATTGGCATATCTTTTCGTCGTAACCAAGTTAGCTAGCTCTCTCTATTCTTTCACTATAGGATCAATCAACAAAGTGGTCATTTCAGATCTTCTAAGTTGCCTATAGAGAGTAGGCCCTTCTTTCGGAAAGAGTGGGTGGAAGGGTTGGGTGGGAATAGAAGTCGGGTGGGTGGGAAACTATAGGCCCTACTATTCTATTGTTGCCCTACTATTCAACTATAATGGGGGGGTGGCCCCCCCGGGAGGTAGATTAAATGGGTGGGCCCTACTATTCAAAGCGAGGGTCCTAAGGGCGCGGGTGGGAATAGAAGTTGGTTGGACTGCTCGGCTATACCCTTGCTTCTGTATGCCTAAGCTACTGGTTCTTAAGCTGCTATAGGTAGTTCTGGGTCCACCTCTGCTACCGTTGCCTAAGGAAGGGGAAGGGCCTGCTTGCTATCGATCTAACATAAGGTATGCTTGCTTTGATTCTAGTGGCTATGCTGCTGGATCTTGTTCTGCTCTTCAGTGTTATAAGCTATGCTGCGTATGGATATGGGCCTAGATCTGGATCTTCGACTGGTTAAACCGGAGAAACCCTGGGGTTCATATGGAACTACTGAATCGACTGGATCAAGGTAAGCAACTGATTCTGGTTATGCACCTGGAACTAGCTTATGCTACTGGAACTACTGGTGCTTCAACTTCCGCATCAGGATCTCGATATGGTGGAACATCTGGATATGCTACTGGTTCTGGAACTACTGATGGATAAGCAACTGTCTCTGCTATATATGCTGTTGTCTTTGGTGTCAATCACAGCAACCGTATGCAGACGATAGGTCATTTATGCGCTCTTTAGGGAGAGGTTATTGATGGGCTGGCTTGACCCAACCTATTTATTTTCCCCTTTGGTCGAGCCCTCGACCTATTGATCGAGGCCTACTTCAGGGAGAGCACTCAACCAACTAAAGGTCATTCAGGTCAGGTCATGCGCTCGACTAAAGGTCATTCTGCATACAATAGCATGATGGAGTCCCTTCCCTTTAGCTGTGGTAAGTAATCCTGCCCTTTAGCTCCGCCCTTTAGCTGTGGTAACGAGAAAGAAGACCTGCCCTTTAGCCGTGGTAAGTAGGAAAGGATGCCTCACTAAAGGACGGGAGAGAGAAGGAAGAAATAAACAATAAAATTCACATCTATCGTAAGGTCGAGTGCCTCCAATAGGATCACGATCGCATCCCCTTGGAATGCACCAAAAGTAAACAATCATCCATCGGGTGGGGGGAGATAGAAGGGGCCGGTTGGAATATATCCATTATGGGGGTAGATTGAAAGTAGGGGGTGAGCCACTAGAGTTTTTCTTACCGGTTTCTATAACTCGAGAAGAGTTCACCTTCGTAGCGCTCAGTTAGAAAACCAAACGCCAATCAATCTTATTCGCCCTATTCCCTATATGTCTAAGGAAGAGGTGGGATTATGCCGGGATGGATAGAATGAGCAGGAGGCTGCTTTTGCTACAATCGAACGGTGGTAGAAAACGCTTACTCTTTCGAATAGCTACGGCCGATTGACAGGAATAGGGCGATTCCTCATCTTCTTCCAGTTCATGTAAGAAAGTTCGGGACTGCAACAATAAGGCCGTAGAACGAGGCTTACTCCCTTCGTAAGATCCGATCTGAAGCGGCCTAATCGATCTATTCTTAGTAAGAAGTCTAGATAAATAGAATACAGAATATCCATGATAAATCGGAAGATAATAAGGAGATAATGAATTAAGCCTTATTCTCGAAAAGAGAACAATAATTGACCAGGATGGATGGATCTCGCGCACTTTTATTTAACAAAAGCGCCCCATTATTCTTATTATAAGCTGGACGGGACCCACCTCAAATCTAGAACTAGGCTGCCGTTGTTGGAGTTGTAGATTTCTCGACCAATTCTTCATTGCTGCTTCCTCCGCCTCTATCTATCCATCGATCGAGTGCCTAAATCGTTCCTTGCCCGCGATGAACACCGCGTCGTAAGTCAATTTGTGGCTTGACTGGGCGTTTAATAAAGAAAGGGCAGTGCTGTCGCTGTTTACCGCTTACCGTACGATCCTCTGTCTACCTTAGATCACTCACCACTACGGGAGGAGGATGTCTGCAAAAAGTACCTAGTCGCATCTCTCTGTCCTCTCTATCCGTGCTGACCCCGACCAAGGGCTAGACCAACACCAAGTGGAAACGACGCAACTACTTTGTCCCCAACCGACTCTTTCTTAAATGTGACAGGCATTTTTGTTCCGGTCACCAACACCGGAACTCCTTATCCAGATAGATCTGACTCACCCCGCTGTTCCTATGGACCGACTTAACCGCCGGACACAAGGGCCCAGCCATCATGGACCAGCGTTGAACCCGGATCATCGATCATGGACCAGCGTTGAACCCGGATCATCGATCATGGACTAGCGTTGAACCTGGACCATTTGACCATTGACTCAC
This sequence comes from Cryptomeria japonica, assembly GCF_030272615.1. Lineage (NCBI taxonomy): Eukaryota > Viridiplantae > Streptophyta > Pinopsida > Cupressales > Cupressaceae > Cryptomeria > Cryptomeria japonica. The sequence goes on along the minus strand of NW_026728844.1, from coordinate 106,146 downwards.
TTGGCCCCCGACGAACCAACTAGATGGATATTCGCAGCATGTCAGAGCCAACATCATTTGCACTGAAACAACCACGCCCCCGGGAACCGGATCTTCTGGAACCGAATTGTCTCCATGAACCAAATGGTCTTCATGAACCAAATCGACCGTTGTTTCCCAATTCGCGTGGCCTCAATTCTCCCAATGAACCGCGAACTTCGCTGACTCCTGCGAACCCCTCAACCTTTGATCGGGAGAGTGAATTTATTTCAATAGGTAGAGGGATAGGTCATAAATGGCTCGACCGTGCCTCAAAGCATGTCGAAGTTGTTAGTTAGTACATATGTAATAGCGGACTCGGGAAAGAACGTGGAGCATCGGTAGGTGAAGAACGGACTAACTCGAGCGGGTCGAGTCCATTATAGTAGTATTAACAACGTCGACATTTATGCACTCGACCGAAACATTAGTAAGTTGAGGTCGAGGTCGAGTCCTATCGGTCGAGGCAGGCCTATTGGTTGGTCGAGCATATATCTTCTCCCTCTCCCGTAGTCGGTCGAGCCCTATCAATTCCCTCTCAATCAATAGGTCGAGTGCATAAATGTGCTATCTCCCGCCGACTCAGCTATCCGGGGCCCAAACACGCCGGCATCAGGAGGTTGAGGAAGAGGGGGAGCATCGATCGTTATTACAGACGTAATATGATGGCTCGGTCTAGGACGAGGGGTTTTAGGTCGAGCACTCAACTCCAATAGATCCCGTATCAATCAATCGATCGACTCATCCGTATCGATATTCTAGGTCCCATAGCTTCGGCGCCCCGATACAGTGGTCAGGAAATATGCCTTACCGCTTGGCTCCCATACGCCTTTGGAAGCGTCCTTCCCCCGATTCATTCCGATACAGTGGGTATTCTGCGCGCCATAGGTCATAGTAGTAGCGCACGGGCCATGCAGACTTACCTGATCACTTTCCTCCGAGTTTCTTTCTTATCCCCTAGCAACGATTTCAGTGGATGCCTCGGAAAGCTTTCTATATTTAATGCAAGCGATTGGGTAGGTTGGGCGGTTGGATCATCTCCCCATGGCCGCCCCTGCATTGATAGCCTTTCCTTACCATACTTATTTACCCATACTCAGATATTCAGATATTTCTCTCTCGGTAGACCGCTTCTGATCCAGACTCCCACCTGCTTTTCTCGTACCCTTGCGAGCGTAACTACGGGTGGGACTGGCACTTGAATTGATTCTGCGACTAAAGGCTCTTTCACTGCCTTTTTCACCGTTTATGCTACCTGTGCTTCCAAGTAAGTAACGGAGCAAGCAATACCAAAAGTTTGAACAAGGTGGTATGTACATAAAATGGTAACACTACTGAGAGTTCTATATCCTATAGCAGAATTGGTAAGCTAAGACTCAGAAGCTATAGCTATGTAACTGGGCATCTACCATAGTTCAATACGAGTGTTCCCGCGCGAGGAGAGAATGAAATCTATTAGTAACTTATTTTATCCAACCTGCGCGCTGTTAGGTTCACCCTTACCTGCACTCCGAGCAGGTCAGTATTTGACAGAGCGGAAAATCACTATCTCTTGATCCGGGTCTCTATCTATGTTTCTCAGATCATCTCTTTAGCCCGTCGTTCTTTAGCCCGATGTTATGTTATGGCCTGCCATCTATCTATCCTGTTAGCCTGGTTCGGTTATCTATCCTTCTCTGTCTGTTTTCATAGACGGAATTCTACATCTACTCATCCATCTATCTAGACATGCTATAGTCCTAACATAGGGAGAAGCAAATCAAAAACGTATAACGCCAATTTCAGGAGGTTGCATAGGCCCCTAAGAATCCAGAACGCATGCCTTCCTGGGGGAGGTTTCTATAGAGGAGAAGGCCAGGCACGCAGAGCGCTGTAAAGCAAAAGGACCTCCTTCTTCCCCTCTGATTGGTGCTCGTAAGTGGGTATATCCCTCCCGTCAATGGATCACTGTGAATGAATGGTTAGCTCCTGTTCAGGAGAGCTCCTGTTATCAGAGTCAAGGGCTAGTTTTCATGGGTCGCTGCTATGGTCACTCAATGGGTGTTTGTTTATTCCCCGTCCTTTCTTTTCCAGTTATTCATTCTCTTGCATTAAACTCCTTTCCCATGTCTCTTTCTCCACGAGTTATCCCACGGCGGCTATTTCTCAGTGCTCCTGATCCTACGCTTGCCTGCCTTATTCTACGCCTGCATGGTTGAATATAAGTTAATGAGTTCCCATTGAATGAATGACTGTTAGTCCGTTGCCTAGTATTGCATGCTTGCCTTACTATTGCATGTTTTAATCACCCCTAGGGGCAAGAGCCTTTTGACTCCGGACCGTAGGGGGCCAATCTTTATACAGTCTCTAGGCAGTATAGGGTAGCTGTAGCTGCAGTAAGTCCAATGGCTATAGCTTATATCCCATCCCTATTCTATATCCCACCCCATGTGAACTATGGTCTGTGGAATGGCTTGTTCACTCTTCCTATTATTGGGTGGTGTTATATGCCCCGTCTGTCGTGTATGCAATGTCTGACTCGCCTGTGATTGATTGATCTTATAATGAATGTATGTGGTTGTGAGTTGCTAACTTGTAATTAATCAAATTATATGAGTAGTTGGTTTTGCTAATAGCCCTTGCCCGTAGGGGTGTAGCTCCCCGTTTATGACTTTCAATGCTACCTAAACCAGCCACCTAACTCCGAAGCTATAGCCACCTCCACTCAAGTAGTCAAATCAATAGAGAAATGCTACGGCTCGGCCCCAGCTGAACGCCAATGCCTAGGAAATGCCAAAAACCAAGTATTTTGAACTCCGGGATCCGGATCAAGATCAATTGGTGCTGCTCCCACCTCTCCTGCTTATAGCTCTCTAACCGGAAGATATGCCGTGGGCAATAGCGTATAGTACCCATTAATCGTTAAGGAAGTGGGTTGCATCGCATGGCTTGATCGTTTTAGATTCAAGATGAAATAAGTAGGTAAACACACTTCATATAGCATAGTAGAAGATTGGCGAGTGGCAATAGTAGGGGTAGGGAATAGAACCCCCCACCCATCCCCACACACGAATAGTAGGGCCCGCCCTTGGGTGGGAGGGAGGATTCAATTGGTGGGGGGTTCTATTGCCGCAGGCTGATGCCATGGCAGCCCCCCGTGTGTGGGGTTGGGTGGGGGGCTAAGTGGGGCAGCAAGGTGGGGAGTTCTATTGCCGCAGGCTGATTAATAAAGAGGGCCCCTACTATTCTATGGTGGAGTCTCTTCCACCTATCCTTCCTCTTCTAGAAAGATAGCCCGCCCAATCGCCAAGGGGCCGGGGCGAAGGCGAGATTCTATACGTAACATGGGAGGGCCCCTACTATTGGTAGTTATTGGGGGGGCAGGTCCCATAGAATTGATAGGGGCATGGGTAGAGGTAGGAATTTGAATGGGTAGGGGTAGGTTCCCCGGGTGGGCAATCTCTCCTCCCACCCCAATAGGTCGAACCATCTCTCCATTGATCCCCTTCCCTGGCAAATAGTAGGGGGTAGGGGATCCCTACCATTCTATAGGCTAGCCCCTACGATAATATACCTCCCGGGGGGCGGCTGGGCTCTATTGGTAGGGGGCCGCTCGATGATTCTCTACGTAACATGCCCCTACGATAATATACCTCCCGGGGGGCGGCTGGCTAGTTTAGGGCGGGCCCCCTACTATTCGCCCTATTATTCTATTATTGCTCGATTCTATACGTAACATGCTAACTATCATTCACCGGGAGGGTGGCTACGGGAGAGCGGCCTGTGATTTAGTTGAGCAGAAAACGAGTTTATTTCTTTGCCAATAATAGAATAGGCGAGCTAGTACAATATGTTTGTTTTTGAGGTCGGTCGCTTTACTTGTAGATTCTCCGACAAGTCTATTAAGAAAAATAGCCCCCCTCCCGCTCCGTCTAGCATTGGGAATGGGAAAAGGCCACATCCTCCTTGCATTGATCCGAGGGCCCATCAGGTTAGATTGCTAGCTAGTCATCTTTCCCTGGCAGATGGACCAGAACAAGAACCCGTTGATCCAGCTCATCCACCAGCACCAACAACAGTAGATTCAGTAGATTGAGTTCAAGCAGAAGAGGCAGAGCTTTCTCAGGCAACAGAGGCAAAGGTAGGGCCGGTTGATTCAGTCAAAGAATCCGTTGATCAAGATCGAGATAGAAACCCAGTAGCATAGGAGGCAGGAGCAGTACCAATTTCAAGAGCATTACCAGTAGCAGGAAAGGCAAAGGCACCTAAAGCAGCACCACCGCCTATTGAACCAGCAGCAGTAGGGGTCACAACTGTAGCTTCTCCAGTTCCTGGTCCGGCAGTAGCACCACCACTAGCAGCCATTGATGTATATAAAGCATAAGTAGACTTTGCACCTGCCCTCGCACCTGCATCAGCACCATTACCAGTAGAACCATCGGTGGAACCATCAGTAGAGCAAGCAGCAACAGCGGTAGAGCCAGAGGTAGAGGCAGCTAGAGCAGCAGAGACAAAGGTAGCTAAGATGGACGCAGATCGAGATCGGGAAGAGCCGGGTGTTCGAAGGGGATATTATGATGTTCCGGATCGAAAGGAAGAGCCTAAGAAAAGTGATCGGGATAAAGAGTCGGATGCTTGAGCTGAAGAGCCTGATGCGAGTCTGATGCTCGTAAGCCAGATGAAGATTCTGATGCTCGTGGTAGAGAGCCAGATTCGGATGTTCGTGAGAAAGATTTCTATTCTCGAAAGGAAGAGTCGGATGATGTTCCATATGCTCCGGATGTTCCAGATCGAGATCCAGGCCTTCGTAAGCGAGCCAAAGATCCGGATAAAGAGAAAGATCCAGTACCAGGATCGAGAAGATCCATCCATTGAAGCAGCACGAGTAGCAGTTCAAGGTCCAGCAGCATCCTGACCAGTTGGAGATCGAGACCCGGTAACATACATATACGGTAGCATATCCAGCAGCAGAAGAAGCAGTTCGAGATCGATAACTAGATCAGTCTTTGATCCAGTTTAAGTACCTGTGGAAGCGTCCGTTTAAGCACCACCACTAGCAGCTCAAGGAGCTAAGCTACCAGTTCCAGGTCCAACAGCGAAAGTATATTATTCTGTTCATGAAGCAGTACGTAGAACACCATGAGCAGCAGTGGTGTCAGTTGTTGACTAAGTTGATCTCGTCGAAGCAGCACGAGTAGCATCCCTTCTAGCATCCCTACTTGTTCCGACTTTATGCACATTCCTAGCAAAGGCAAGGGCAGGAGCATGCCCGTGGCATCCCTTCCATTTCCTGATTGAGACCCAGCAGCTTTAGCCCTTGATCATGAAATTAAGCTCCGGGGGGGGTGGGAGGAGGATAGTTGTCACGATCTCGGTCTTTCAAGTCATAATATTCATTCCGGGGGGAGTCTTAACCAGTACCGCCGGAGAAGGCGGTACTGCCAGCATTCTATATGTAACAGACCTCCTCTAGCTCTTCCTCCTAATATAGCTCTATCCACTCGGCATCCACTCATAAAGTGGAGTTATGCCGAGGTTGGTAGGGCGCCCTATCCTCTATAGTGCTCCACGGTCATATGACTGTCAAACCGACCCATCCATTTTGAGCTAGTACTGGCGGAATTGAGCAAAAGAAAAGATCATATGACTGCCCTATAGTTCCTTTGGCCGACCCAACTTGAGGCGAAGAGCGTAGGACCTTTAGGCTCGCTCCGCTCTCTCCGTGTACCTCCATCCTATCCAGATTAGGTAGGAGATCATTCTTAGAATTCGTATTACCTACATAATCGACTATAGACCGGGAAGGGCCCCATTAGATTCGGTTCTTTTCTATAGTTGCGGGGGCAGGATTCGAACCTGCAGTCTTCAGGTCATGAGCCTGATCGAGTTGACCCGCTAGTGCCGGTAGGGCTCTACCCTGCCCATCAAGAGATTCTATTATAGACGTAACATTCATGCCCCGAATAGGGCCCCACTATAGAGGATAGGGCCGAGGATAGGGCCTTTCCCTCCTTCTGGTTGTGCGGTTTTCAAATAGTTCATTCACACGCGAGAGATAATACGGAGATCGATCAGGGCAGAAAGGAGTGAAAGGGAACAGCTGCCTATAGACCCGGGGGGCCCAAGTTTCAAAGAGCTTACCAACTCTTCTCTTCAACAGAT